>NW_027016076.1:0-10489 GCF_036934945.1 Oncorhynchus masou masou | reverse complement strand
ACTGACTGAATGTTTCTCCCAGTGCTGTGTGTCAGTCTCAGGGTCTTTGACTGTGTCCCCTATGATACAACACACAGCAGCTCATCACAATTTTCCATTCACTCTCAGGTCAACTCTACTCTAGAAGGAAGTACTGTCTGCTGTGAATGGGGAAAGTGTGTGTAGAGAGTGTATGTGACAGAGAGAATCACGTGGTATGGAACAGGTTTGTCTTCCCCAGTGGAAAAAGTGTACTCAGCTGATTACTACACACAGACACACATGCAAACGTGCACGCAATCGCAGCTCACCACACACACAGAGACACAAAATCTACACTGCTTCTACTCTGTTTATCACATATCATTATGCCTAGTCACCTTTCCCCTATATATATATATATATATATATATATCTACCTTTCTCATTCCAGTATCCCTGTACATTGTAAATATGTTATTGGAACTTACCCTGTATATACAGGGCCTTCAGAAAAGTAGTCTTACCACTCAACTTATTCCACATTTTGTGTTACAGCCTAGACAAAACATGGATTAAATAGATTTTCTCTCTCACCCATCTACACACAATAATACCCACACAATGACAAAGTATGAAAACATGTTTCAGAAATGGTAGCAAATTTATTGAAAAATGAATTACAGAAATATCTCATTTACATAAGTATTCACACTCCTGAGTCAATAAATGGTAGAAAACCCCTTTGGCAGCGATTAAAGCTGTGAGTCTTTATGGGTAAGAAGCTAAAAGCTTTGGATGACTGGATTGTACAGAATTCTTAAAACTCTGTCAAATTGGTTGTTGATCATTGCCACACAGCCATTTTCATGTCTTGCCATAGATTTTCAAGCATATTTAGGTCAAAACGGGGAACTCGGCCACTCAGAAAATATTCACTGTCATCTTGGTAAGCAACTCCAGTGTAGATTTGGCCTTGTGTTTAGGTTATTGTCCTGCTGAAAGGTGAACTCATCTCCCAGTGTCTGGTGGAAAGCAGACTGAACCAGGTTTTCCTCTAGGATTTTGCCTGTGCTTAGATCCGTTTCTTTTTTATCCTGAAAAACTTCCCTGTCCTCAAAACGTACAAACATACCCATAACATGATGCAGCCACCACCATGCTTGAAAATATGGACGCGATATTAAATAATGTATTGGATTGCCCCAAACAAAACACAACACTTTGCAGTCAGGACAAAAAGTGAATTGCTTGTAATTAATAACTTTCTGCAAGGGATATTCAATGACCACTTAAAAATGTTTTACCCGCCTTCTTTGCAGACACTGGAAAACGTCCTGGTCTTTGTGGTTGAATCCATGTCTGCTGTACTTGTGCACGTGAAATTCAAACTTGAAACTTGAAAAGGGCTACTCCGGACTACCTGCATTGACTCTTTGCACTGGACGAATGCACACACTGTTCTCTATCCACAAACTTAAACTGACGCCCCCCACACACACATGCACTGTTTCTCATCCACAAACATAAACTGACGCCCCCCCCACACACACACACTGTTCTCTATCCACAAACATAAACTGACGCCCCCCACACACACACACACTGTTCTCTATCCACAAACATAAACTGACGCCCCCCCACACACACACTGTTCTCTATCCACAAACATAAACTGACGCCCCCCCACACACACACACTGCTCTCTATCCACAAACATAAACTGATGCCCCCACACACACACTGTTCTTTATCCACAAACATAAAATGACGCTGCCCACCTCACACACACACACTGTTCTCTATCACATAAACATAAAACTGCACCCCCCACACACACACACACTGTCCTCTATCCACAAACATAAACTGCGCCACCCCCCGCACACACACACTGTCCTCTATCCACAAACATAAACTGACGCCCCCCCCACACATCACACTGTTCTCTATCCCACATAAACCATGCCACTTACGCCTGTCTCCCCCACACATAAACTGGTACCTCTACTCCACACACATAAACCTGCTAATACCTCTTCCTCCACATCGACTAGTCACTTTATCCCTACCTAAAACATGTTACCTGTACCTTGTTCCCCTGCACATCCACTTGGTACTGGTACTCCCTATATATCACCATGTTATTACCTCGTTCCCCTGCACATCGACTTGGTAACTGGTACTCCCTATATATAACCATGTTATTACCTCGTTCCCCTGCACATCCACTTGGTAACGGTACTCCCTATATATCACCATGTTATTACCTCGTTCCCCTGCACATCGACTTGGTAACGGTACTCCCTATATATCACCATGTTATTACCTCGTTCCCCTGCACATCGACTTGGTAACGGTACTCCCTATATAAAACCATGTTATTACCTCGTTCCCCTGCACATCGACTTGGCAACGGTACTCCCTATATATCACCATGTTATTACCTCGTTCCCCTGCACATCGACTTGGTAACGGTACTCCCTATATATCACCATGTTATTACCTCGTTCCCCTGCACATCGACTTGGTAACGGTACTCCCTATATATCACCATGTTATTACCTCGTTCCCCTGCACATCGACTTGGTAACGGTACTCCCTATATATCACCATGTTATTACCTCGCTCCCTGCACATCGACTTGGTAACGGTACTCCCTATATATCACCATGTTATTACCTCGTTCCCCTGCACATCGACTTGGTAACGGTACTCCCTATATAAAACCATGTTATTACCTCGTTCCCTGCACATCGACTTGGTAACGGTACTCCCTATATATCACCATGTTATTACCTCGCTCCCTGCACATCGACTTGGTAACGGTACTCCCTATATATCACCATGTTATTACCTCGTTCCCCTGCACATCGACTTGGTAACGGTACTCCCTATATAAAACCATGTTATTACCTCGTTCCCCTGCACATCGACTTGGTAACGGTACTCCCTATATATCACCATGTTATTACCTCGTTCCCCTGCACATCGACTTGGTAACGGTACTCCCTATATATCACCATGTTATTACCTCGTTCCCCTGCACATCGACTTGGTAACGGTACTCCCTATATATCACCATGTTATTACCTCGTTCCCCTGCACATCGACTTGGTAACGGTACTCCCTATATAACACCATGTTATTACCTCGTTCCCTGCACATCGACTTGGTAACGGTACTCCCTATATATCACCATGTTATTACCTCGTTCCCCTGCACATCGACTTGGTAACGGTACTCCCTATATATCACCATGTTATTACCTCGTTCCCCTGCACATAGACTTGGTAACGGTACTCCCTATATATCACCATGTTATTACCTCGTTCCCCTGCACATCGACTTGGTAACGGTACTCCCTATATATCACCATGTTATTACCTCGTTCCCCTGCACATCGACTTGGTAACGGTACTCCCTATATATCACCATGTTATTACCTCGTTCCCCTGCACATCGACTTGGTAACGGTACTCCCTATATATCACCATGTTATTACCTCGTTCCCCTGCACATCGACTTGGTAACGGTACTCCCTATATATCACCATGTTATTACCTCGTTCCTCTGCACATCGACTTGGTAACGGTACTCCCTATATATCACCATGTTATTACCTCGTTCCCCTGCACATCGACTTGGTAACGGTACTCCCTATATATCACCATGTTATTACCTCGTTCCCCTGCACATCGACTTGGTAACGGTACTCCCTATATATCACCATGTTATTACCTCGCTCTCCTGCACATCGACTTGGTAACGGTACTCCCTATATATCACCATGTTATTACCTCGCTCCCCTGCACATCGACTTGGTAACGGTACTCCCTATATATCACCATGTTATTACCTCGTCCCTGCACATCCACTTGGTAACGGTACTCCCTATATATCACCATGTTATTACCTCGTTCCTGCACATCGACTTGGTAACGGTACTCCTATATATCACCATGTTATTACCTCGTTCCCCTGCACATCGACTTGGTAACGGTACTCCCTATATATCACCATGTTATTACCTCGTTCCCCTGCACATCGACTTGGTAACGGTACTCCCTATATATCACCATGTTATTACCTCGTTCCCCTGCACATCGACTTGGTAACGGTACTCCCTATATATCACCATGTTATTACCTCGTTCCCCTGCACATCGACTTGGTAACGGTACTCCCTATATATCACCATGTTATTACCTCGCTCCCCTGCACATCGACTTCGGTAACGGTACTCCTATATATCACCATGTTATTACCTCGTTCCCCTGCACATCGACTTGGTAACGGTACTCCCTATATATCACCATGTTATTACCTCGCTCCCCTGCACATCGACTTGGTAACGGTACTCCCTATATATCACCATGTTATTACCTCGTTCCCTGCACATCGACTTGGTAACGGTACTCCCTATATATCACCATGTTATTACCTCGCTCCCCTGCACATCGACTTGGTAACGGTACTCCCTATATATCACCATGTTATTACCTCGTTCCCCTGCACATCGACTCTGGTAACGGTACTCCCTATATATCACCATGTTATTACCTCGTTCCCTGCACATCGACTTGGTAACGGTACTCCCTATATATCACCATGTTATTACCTCGTTCCCTGCACATCGACTTGGTAACGGTACTCCCTATATATCACCATGTTATTACCTCGTTCCCCTGCACATCGACTTGGTAACGGTACTCCCTATATATCACCATGTTATTACCTCGTTCCCCTGCACATCGACTTGGTAACGGTACTCCCTATATATCACCATGTTATTACCTCGTTCCCCTGCACATCGACTTGGTAACGGTACTCCCTATATATCACCATGTTATTACCTCGCTCCCTGCACATCGACTTTGGTAACGGTACTCCCTATATATCACCATGTTATTACCTCGCTCCCTGCACATCGACTCTGGTAACGGTACTCCCTATATATCACCATGTTATTACCTCGCTCCCTGCACATCGACTTGGTAACGGTACTCCCTATATAACACCATGTTATTACCTCGTTCCCCTGAACATCGACTTGGTAACGGTACTCCCTATATATCACCATGTTATTACCTCGTTCCCCTGCACATCGACTTGGTAACGGTACTCCCTATATATCACCATGCTATTACCTCGTTCCCCTGCACATCGACTTGGTAACGGTACTCCCTATATATCACCATGTTATTACCTCGTTCCCCTGCACATCGACTTGGTAACGGTACTCCCTATATAACACCATGTTATTACCTCGCTCCCCTGCACATCGACTTGGTAACGGTACTCCCTATATAAAACCATGTTATTACCTCGTTCCCCTGCACATCGACTTGGTAACGGTACTCCCTATATAACACCATGTTATTACCTCGTTCCCCTGCACATCGACTTGGTAACGGTACTCCCTATATATCACCATGTTATTACCTCGTTCCCCTGCACATCGACTTGGTAACGGTACTCCCTATATAACACCATGTTATTACCTCGTTCCTCTGCACATCGACTTGGTAACGGTACTCCTATATATCACCATGTTATTACCTCGTTCCCCTGCACATCGACTTGGTAACGGTACTCCCTATATATCACCATGTTATTACCTCGTTCCCCTGCACATCGACTTGGTAACGGTACTCCCTATATATCACCATGTTATTACCTCGTTCCCCTGCACATCGACTTGGTAACGGTACTCCCTATATATCACCATGTTATTACCTCGCTCCCTGCACATCGACTTGGTAACGGTACTCCCTATATAACACCATGTTATTACCTCGTTCCCTGCACATCGACTTGGTAACGGTACTCCCTATATATCACCATGTTATTACCTCGTTCCCCTGCACATCGACTCTGGTAACGGTACTCCTATATATCACCATGTTATTACCTCGTTCCCCTGCACATCGACTTGGTAACGGTACTCCCTATATATCACCATGTTATTACCTCGTTCCCCTGCACATCGACTTGGTAACGGTACTCCCTATATATCACCATGTTATTACCTCGTTCCCTGCACATCGACTTGGTAACGGTACTCCCTATATAATCACCATGTTATTACCTCGTTCCCCTGCACATCGACTTGGTAACGGTACTCCCTATATATCACCATGTTATTACCTCGTTCCCCTGCACATCGACTTGGTAACGGTACTCCCTATATAACACCATGTTATTACCTCGTTCCCTGCACATCGACTTGGTAACGGTACTCCCTATATAACACCATGTTATTACCTCGCTCCCCTGCACATCGACTCTGGTAACGGTACTCCCTATATATCACCATGTTATTACCTCGTTCCCCTGCACATCGACTTGGTAACGGTACTCCTATATATCACCATGTTATTACCTCGCTCCCTGCACATCGACTTGGTAACGGTACTCCCTATATATCACCATGTTATTACCTCGTTCCCCTGCACATCGACTTGGTAACGGTACTCCCTATATATCACCATGTTATTACCTCGCTCCCCTGCACATCGACTCTGGTAACGGTACTCCCTATATATCACCATGTTATTACCTCGTCCCCTGCACATCGACTTGGTAACGGTACTCCCTATATATCACCATGTTATTACCTCGCTCCCTGCACATCGACTTGGTAACGGTACTCCCTATATAACACCATGTTATTACCTCGTTCCCCTGCACATCGACTTGGTAACGGTACTCCCTATATATCACCATGTTATTACCTCGTTCCCCTGCACATCGACTTGGTAACGGTACTCCCTATATATCACCATGTTATTACCTCGTTCCCCTGCACATCGACTTGGTAACGGTACTCCCTATATATCACCATGTTATTACCTCGTTCCCTGCACATCGACTTGGTAACGGTACTCCCTATATATCACCATGTTATTACCTCGCTCCCCTGCACATCGACTTGGTAACGGTACTCCCTATATATCACCATGTTATTACCTCGTTCCCCTGCACATCGACTTGGTAACGGTACTCCCTATATATCACCATGTTATTACCTCGTTCCCCTGCACATCGACTTGGTAACGGTACTCCCTATATATCACCATGTTATTACCTCGCTCCCCTGCACATCGACTTGGTAACGGTACTCCTATATATCACCATGTTATTACCTCGTTCCCCTGCACATCGACTTGGTAACGGTACTCCCTATATATCACCATGTTATTACCTCGCTCCCTGCACATCCACTTCGGTAACGGTACTCCCTATATATCACCATGTTATTACCTCGTTCCCTGCACATCGACTTGGTAACGGTACTCCCTATATATCACCATGTTATTACCTCGTTCCCCTGCACATCGACTTGGTAACGGTACTCCCTATATAAAACCATGTTATTACCTCGTTCCCCTGCACATCGACTTGGTAACGGTACTCCCTATATAAAACCATGTTATTACCTCGCTCCCTGCACATCGACTCTGGTAACGGTACTCCCTATATATCACCATGTTATTACCTCGTTCCCTGCACATCGACTTGGTAACGGTACTCCCTATATAAAACCATGTTATTACCTCGTCCCCTGCACATCGACTTGGTAACGGTACTCCCTATATAACACCATGTTATTACCTCGTTCCCTGCACATCCGACTTGGTAACGGTACTCCCTATATAAAACCATGTTATTACCTCGTTCCCCTGCACATCGACTTGGTAACGGTACTCCCTATATATCACCATGTTATTACCTCGTCCCCTGCACATCGACTTGGTAACGGTACTCCCTATATATCACCATGTTATTACCTCGCTCCCCTGCACATCGACTTGGTAACGGTACTCCCTATATATCACCATGTTATTACCTCGTTCCCCTGCACATCGACTTGGTAACGGTACTCCCTATATATCACCATGTTATTACCTCGTTCCCCTGCACATCGACTTGGTAACGGTACTCGCTATATATCACCATGTTATTACCTCGTTCCCCTGCACATCCACTTGGTAACGGTACTCCCTATATATCACCATGTTATTACCTCGTTCCCTGCACATCGACTTGGTAACGGTACTCCCTATATATCACCATGTTATTACCTCGTTCCCCTGCACATCGACTTGGTAACGGTACTCCCTATATAAAACCATGTTATTACCTCGTTCCCTGCACATCGACTTGGTAACGGTACTCCCTATATATCACCATGTTATTACCTCGTTCCCCTGCACATCGACTTGGTAACGGTACTCCCTATATATCACCATGTTATTACCTCGTTCCCTGCACATCGACTTGTAACGGTACTCCCTATATAAAACCATGTTATTACCTCGTTCCCCTGCACATCGACTTGGTAACGGTACTCCCTATATATCACCATGTTATTACCTCGTTCCCCTGCACATCGACTTGGTAACGGTACTCCCTATATATCAACCATGTTATTACCTCGTTCCCCTGCACATCGACTTGGTAACGGTACTCCCTATATATCACCATGTTATTACCTCGTTCCCCTGCACATCGACTTGGTAACGGTACTCCTATATAAAACCATGTTATTACCTCGTTCCCCTGCACATCGACTTGGTAACGGTACTCCCTATATATCACCATGTTATTACCTCGCTCCCTGCACATCCACTTGGTAACGGTACTCCCTATATATCACCATGTTATTACCTCGTTCCCCTGCACATCGACTTGGTAACGGTACTCCCTATATATCACCATGTTATTACCTCGTTCCCCTGCACATCGACTTGGTAACGGTACTCCCTATATATCACCATGTTATTACCTCGCTCCCTGCACATCGACTTGGTAACGGTACTCCCTATATATCACCATGTTATTACCTCGTTCCCCTGCACATCCACTTGGTAACGGTACTCCCTATATATCACCATGTTATTACCTCGTTCTCCTGCACATCGACTTGGTAACGGTACTCCCTATATATCACCATGTTATTACCTCGCTCCCTGCACATCGACTTGGTAACGGTACTCCCTATATATCACCATGTTATTACCTCGCTCCCCTGCACATCGACTTGGTAACGGTACTCCCTATATATCACCATGTTATTACCTCGTTCCCCTGCACATCGACTCTGGTAACGGTACTCCCTATATATCACCATGTTATTACCTCGTTCCCTGCACATCGACTTGGTAACGGTACTCCCTATATAAAACCATGTTATTACCTCGTTCCCCTGCACATCGACTTGGTAACGGTACTCCTATATAACACCATGTTATTACCTCGTTCCCCTGCACATCGACTTGGTAACTGGTACTCCCTATATAACACCATGTTATTACCTCGTTCCCCTGCACATCGACTTGGTAACGGTACTCCCTATATATCACCATGTTATTACCTCGTTCCCCTGCACATCGACTTGGTAACGGTACTCCCTATATATCACCATGTTATTACCTCGTTCCCCTGCACATCGACTTGGTAACGGTACTCCCTATATATCACCATGTTATTACCTCGTTCCCCTGCACATCCACTTGGTAACGGTACTCCCTATATATCACCATGTTATTACCTCGTTCCCTGCACATCGACTTGGTAACGGTACTCCCTATATATCACCATGTTATTACCTCGTTCCCCTGCACATCGACTTGGTAACGGTACTCCCTATATATCACCATGTTATTACCTCGTTCCTCTGCACATCGACTTGGTAACGGTACTTCCCTATATAACACCATGTTATTACCTCGTTCCCTCAGCCTTGACTTAGTAACGGTGCTCCCTTATATAACACTGCAAGGCATTACCTCGCTCCCTGCACATCGACTTGGTAACGGTACTCCCTATATATCACCATGTTATTACCTCGCTCCCTGCACATCGACTTGCAACGGTACTCCCTATATATAACCATGTTATTACCTCGTTCCCTGCACATCGACTTGGTAACGGTACTCCCCATAAAACCATGTTATTACCTCGTTCCCTGCACACGACTAGAACGGTACTCCTAAGAGAACCATGTTATTACCTCGTCCTCTGCACATCGACTTGGTAACGGTACTCCCTATATAAAACCATGTTATTACCTCGTTCCCCTGCACATCGACTTGGTAGCGATACTCCCTATATAAAACCATGTTATTACCTCGTTCCCCTGCACATCGACTTGGCAACGGCACTCCTATATAAAACCATGTTATTACCTCGTTCCCCTGCACATCGCACTTGGTAACGGTACTCCCTATATATCACCATGTTATTACCTCGCTCCCCGCACATCCACTTGGTAACGGTACTCCCTATATATCACCATGTTATTACCTCGTTCCCCTGCACATCGACTTGGTAACGGTATCCCTATATATCACCATGTTATTACCTCGCCTCTGCACATCGACTTGCACCGTACCCCGATATATCAATGTTACTACCCTCGCTCCCCTGCACATCCACTTGGTAACGGTACTTCATATATCACCATGTTATTACCTCGTTCCCCTGCACATCCACTTGTGTAACGGTACTCCCTCATATCACCATGT
>NW_027016075.1:0-10490 GCF_036934945.1 Oncorhynchus masou masou | reverse complement strand
TTGCATTTCTGTTCAAAATGTTGTATCAAAACTGCCCAAATGTGCCTAATTTGTTTTTTAATAACTTCCCATGTTCATAACTGTGCACTCTCCTCAAACAATAGCATGGTATTCTTTCACTGTAATAGCTACTGTACATTGGACAGTGCAGTTAGAGTAAGAAGAATTTAAGCTTTCTGCCAAAATCAGATATGTCTATGTCCTGGGAAATGTTCTTGTTACTTACAACCTCCTTAGCCTATGTTAGCTCAACCGTCCAGTAACAGGGACACCGATCCCGTAGTTAAAATCCTATTCAACCAGCCTAGGTGTCAACCAGACTAAGTACCTAGGTGTCTGGCTAGACTGTAAACTCTCCTTCCAGACTCACATAAAACATCTCCAATCTAAAATCAAATCTAGAGTCGGCTTTCTATTCCGCAACAAAGCCTCCTTCACTCACGCCGCCAAACTTACCCTAGTAAAACTGACTATCCTACCGATCCTCGACTTCGGCGATGTCATCTACAAAATATCTTCCAATACTCTACTCAGCAAACTGGATGCAGTTTATCACAGTGCCATCCGTTTTGTTACTAAAGCACCTTATACCACCCACCACTGCGACCTGTATGCTCTAGTCGGCTGACCCTCGCTACATATTCGTTGCCAGACCCACTGGTTCCAGGTCATCTACAAGTCCATGCTAGGTAAAGCTCCGCCTTATCTCAGTTCACTGGTCACGATGGCAACACCCACCCATAGCACGCGCTCCAGCAGGTGTATCTCACTGATCATCCCTAAAGCCAACACCTCATTTGGCCGCCTTTCGTTCCAGTTCTCTGCTGCCTGTGACTGGAACGAATTGTAAAAATTGCTGAAGTTGGAGACATTTATCTCCCTCACCAACTTCAAACATCTGCTATCTGAGCAGCTAACCGATCGCTGCAGCTGTACATAGTCTATCGGTAAATAGCCCGCCCAAATGTACCTACCTCATCCCCATTCTGTTTATATTTATTTACTTTTCTGCTCTTTTGCACACCAATATCTCTACCTGTACATGACCATCTGATCATTTATCACTCCAGTGTTAATCTGCAAAATTGTAATTATTCGCCTACCTCCTCCTGCCTTTTGCACACAATGTATATAGACTCTCTTTTTTTTCTACTGTGTTATTGACTTGTTAATTGTTTACTCCATGTGTAACTCTGTGTTGTCTGTTCACACTGCTATGCTTTTTCTTGGCCAGGTCGCAGTTGCAAATGAGAACTTGTTCTCAACTAGCCTACCTGGTTAAATAAAGGTTAAATAAAAAAATACAAATTATAGCTTGGCCTTTAATCAATGACACCTTTGTGTTTTATGTTATTGGACATTTGATCTCTTTTACTGGCTTCTTCTTCTTATGTTTTAAGTGTGTTGCTATTTTAAATACACTTCATATTAAGTTTAAATTGAGGGTTGATTTGATGATGGATCTTTAAATGATGATTGTATGAATGTAGACTCCATTAACTTTGTAGTCTATCATTCTTATTAAGTCATTTTTTAAATGTGTGAACTAGGTTATTGGCCTACTAAATACAGTAGGTTATAGGTCTACTAAATACACTAGGTAATAGGCCTACTAAATACACTAGGTTATAGGCCTACTAAATACACTAGGTTATAGGCCTACAAAATACACTAGGTTATAGGCCTACTAAATACACTAGGTTATAGGCCTACTAAATACACTAGGTTATAGGCCTACTAAATACACTAGGTTATAGGCCTACTAAATACACTAGGTTATAGGCCTACAAAATACACTAGGTTATAGGCCTACAAAATACACTAGGTTATAGGCCTACTAAATACACTAGGTTATAGGCCTACTAAATACACTAGGTTATAGGCCTACTAAATACACTAGGTTATAGGCCTACTAAATACACTAGGTTATAGGCCTACTAAATACACTAGGTTATAGGCCTACTAAATACACTAGGTTATAGGCCTACTAAATACACTAGGTTATAGGCCTACTAAATACACTAGGTTATAGGCCTACAAAATACACTAGGTTATAGGCCTACTAAATACACTAGGTTATAGGCCTACTAAATACACTAGGTTATAGGCCTACTAAATACACTAGGTAATAGGCCTACTAAATACACTAGGTTATAGGCCTACTAAATACACTAGGTTATAGGCCTACTAAATACACTAGGTTATAGGCCTACTAAATACACTAGGTTATAGGCCTACAAAATACACTAGGTTATAGGCCTACTAAATACACTAGGTTATAGGCCTACTAAATACACTAGGTTATAGGCCTACTAAATACACTAGGTTATAGGCCTACTAAATACACTAGGTTATAGGCCTACTAAATACACTAGGTTATAGGCCTACTAAATACACTAGGTTATAGGCTTACTAAATACACTAGGTTATAGGCCTACTAAATACACTAGGTTATAGGCCTACAAAATACACTAGGTTATAGGCCTACTAAATACACTAGGTTATAGGCCTACTAAATACACTAGGTTATAGGCCTACAAAATACACTAGGTTATAGGCCTACTAAATACACTAGGTTATAGGCCTACTAAATACACTAGGTTATAGGCCTACTAAATACACTAGGTTATAGGCCTACTAAATACACTAGGTTATAGGCCTACTGAATACACTAGGTTATAGGTCTACTAAATACACTAGGTTATAGGCCTACTAAATACACTATTTTATAGGCCTACTAAATACACTAGGTTATAGGGCTACTAAATACACTAGGTTATAGGCCTACTAAATACACTAGGTTATAGGCCTACTAAATACACTATTTTATAGGCCTACTAAATACACTAGGTTATAGGTCTACTAAATACAGTAGGTTATAGGTCTACTAAATACACTAGGTTATAGGTCTACTAAATACACTAGGTTATAGGTCTACTAAATACACTAGGTTATAGGTCTACTAAATACACTAGGTTATAGGCCTACTAAATACACTAGGTTATAGGTCTACTAAATACACTAGGTTATAGGTCTACTAAATACACTAGGTTACAGGCCTACTAAATACAGTCGGTTACAGGTCTACTAAATACACTAGGTTACAGGCCTTTAGGGCTGGGTGTAGGCATCAAATTTGATCACATATAGCATTAGCGGGCTATAACATTTAGCCGATATTAGCGGGTTAGGCTTGGGTGTGGACCTCTGATTCCATCACATGTTCTCAGTGGTTGGGTATTTGCATCTTATATTCAAATGTACTGTACATAACACTACATATATATGTTTACCATCAGTTTATATTCCAGCAGGATTGTACAGAGAAAATAAGAAGTTCTTGTGACACTCCTCTGTCTGATGTGACACACACACACGCACACGCACGCGCACACACCCACACACACACACACACACACACACACACACACACACACACACACACACACACACACACACACACACACACACACACACACACACACACACACACACACACACACACACACACACACACACAACAAGCTCATCCCCACAGATAGGCATGGTGGTAAAATAAGACTTTTTATTTTGATGATATCTTGAAACTGCAGTGCATGAGGATTACTCAGGAGAAGGAGAAGAGACTCAGCACAGACGAGTGTTCGGTCAGGAGCATTACTCAGGAGAAGGAGAAAAACGGCCGACCAAGTGAAAAAACAACAAAAATAATTGCCATTTAAATCCTGTCTCTGACTGAATGGCACCCTATTCACTATTGGGCGCTGGTCAAGAGCCAATCACCATGAAGGAAATAGGGTGCCGTTTGGGACACAGGAAATGTCTGGACTCAACATAATCCTCAGGAAATATTACCGTCTTATTACCGTCTTCCTGTGATCCTGAATACCGTCTTCCTGTGATCCTGAATATTGTCTTCCTGTGATCCTGAATACCGTCTTCCTGTGATCCTGAATACCGTCTTCCTGTGATCCTGAATACCGTCTTCCTGTGATCCTGAATACCGTCTTCCTGTGATCCTGAATACTGTCTTCCTGTGATCCTGAATACCGTCTTCCTGTGATCCTGAATACTGTCTTCCTGTGATCCTGAATACCGTCTTCCTGAATACCGTCTTCCTGTGATCCTGAATACCGTCTTCCTGTGATCCTGAATACCGTCTTCCTGTGATCCTGAATACCGTCTTCCTGTGATCCTGAATACCGTCTTCCTGTGATCCTGAATACCGTCTTCCTGTGATCCTGAATACCGTCTTCCTGTGATCCTGAATACCGTCTTCCTGTGATCCTGAATACCGTCTTCCTGTGATCCTGAATACCGTCTTCCTGAATACCGTCTTCCTGTGATCCTGAATACCGTCTTCCTGTGATCCTGAATACCGTCTTCCTGTGATCCTGAATATTGTCTTCCTGTGATCCTGAATACCGTCTTCCTGTGATCCTGAATACCGTCTTCCTGTGATCCTGAATACCGTCTTCCTGTGATCCTGAATACCGTCTTCCTGTGATCCTGAATACCGTCTTCCTGTGATCCTGAATACCGTCTTCCTGTGATCCTGAATACCGTCTTCCTGTGATCCTGAATACCGTCTTCCTGTGATCCTGAATACCGTCTTCCTGTGATCCATTCATTGATTTATTTATTCAGGCATTTAGGATTGATTGAGCTATCAGTACTCATTAGTTCTGTATTTAATGTGTAACGACGTTCTTCTGTTGAAGGAGGAGCGGACCAAAATGCAGCGTGTTGGTTACTCATATTTATTGTTGAAAAATGACTAGACATGAAAATACTGAAATGTACAAAAAAACAACAGACGGAAACATGAAAAAACTATACAGCCTATCTAGTGAAACTAAACACAGAGACAGGTACAATCACCCACGAAACACTCAAAGAATATGACTGCTTAAATATGGTTCCCAATCAGAGACAACGATAATCACCTAACTCTGATTGAGAACCGCCTCAGGCTGCCATAGACTAATGATAGACATCCCACAAAACCCCAAGACGAAACACACCACAATAACCCATGTCACACCCTGGCCTGACCCAATAAATGAAGATAAACATAATACATTTTGACCAGGGCGTGACATAATGTCATAAGTTTTTTGTAATGTTGAGATTAGTTTAATTCTCAAGAAACTCATGATTTAAATGCGACTGTTATTGTGACAATTCAAATTTAAAAAAAAAAGAAGCCAGCGAGCGATGAGTCTCAGCAAATCAAATCAAACTTTGTCACAGAGTTTGTCACGACTTTGTACAGAGTCAATGTGGAGGCTATATACAGGGGGTACCAGTACAGAGTCAATGTGGAGGCTATATACAGGGGGTACCAGTACAGAGTCAATGTGGAGGCTATATACAGGGGGTACCGGTACAGAGTCAATGTGGAGGCTATATACAGGGGGTACCGGTACAGAGTCAATGTGGAGGCTATATACAGGGGGTACCGGTACAGAGTCAATGTGGAGGCTATATACAGGGGGTACCGGTACAGAGTCAATGTGGAGGCTATATACAGGGGGTACCAGTACAGAGTCAATGTGGAGGCTATATACAGGGGGTACCGGTACAGAGTCAATGTGGAGGCTATATACAGGGGGTACCGGTACAGAGTCAATGTGGAGGCTATATACAGGGGGTACCGGTACAGAGTCAATGTGGAGACTATATACAGGGGGTACCGGTACAGAGTCAATGTGGAGGCTATATACAGGGGGTACCGGTACAGAGTCAATGTGGAGGCTATATACAGGGGGTACCGGTACAGAGTCAATGTGGAGGCTATATACAGGGGGTACCGGTACAGAGTCAATGTGGAGGCTATATACAGGGGGTACCGCACAGAGTCAATGTGGAGGCTATATACAGGGGGTACCAGTACAGAGTCAATGTGGAGGCTATATACAGGGGGTACCGGTACAGAGTCAATGTGGAGGCTATATACAGGGGGTACCGGTACAGAGTCAATGTGGAGGCTATATACAGAGGGTACCGGTACAGAGTCAATGTGGAGACTATATACAGGGGGTACCGGTACAGAGTCAATGTGGAGGCTATATACAGGGGGTACCGGTACAGAGTCAATGTGGAGGCTATATACAGGGGGTACCGGTACAGAGTAAATGTGGAGGCTATATACAGGGTGTTACGGTACAGAGTCAATGTGGAGGCTATATACAAGGGGGTACCGGTACAGAGTCCATGTGGAGGCTATATACAGGGGGTACCGGTACAGAGCAAACGTGGAGACTATATACAGAGGGTATCGGTACAGAGGCAATGTGGAGGCTATATACAGGGGGTACCGGTACAGAGTCAATGTGGAGACTATATACAGGGTGTTACGGTACAGAGTCAATGTGGAGGCAATATACATGGGGTACCGGTACAGAGTCAATGTCGAGGCTATAGACAGGGGGTACCAGTACAGAGTCAATGTGGAGACTATATACAGGGGGTACCGGTACAGAGTAAATGTGGAGGCTGTATACAGGGTGTTACGGTACAGAGTCAATGTGGAGGCTATATACAGGGGGTACCGGTACAGAGTCAATGTGGAGGCTATATACAGGGGGTACCGGTACAGAGCAAACGTGGAGACTATATACAGGGGGTATTGGTACAGAGTCAATGTGGAGGCTATATACAGGGGGTACCGGTACAGAGTAAACGTGGAGGCTATATACAGGGGGTACCGGTACAGAGTCAATGTGGAGGCTATATACAGGGGGTACCGGTACAGAGTCAATGTGGAGACTATATACAGGGTGTTACGGTACAGAGTCAATGTGGAGGCTATATACAGGGGGTACCAGTACAGAGTCAATGTGGAGGCGATATACAGGGGGTACCGGTACAGAGTAAACGTGGAGGCTATATACAGGGTGTTACGGTACAGAGTCAATGTGGAGGCTATATACAGGGGGTACCGGTACAGAGTAAACGTGGAGACTATATACAGGGTGTTACGGTACAGATTCAATGTGGAGACTATATACAGGGGGTACCGGTACAGAGTAAACGTGGAGGCTATATACAGGGTGTTACGGTACAGAGTCAATGTGGAGGCTATATACAGGGGTACCGGTACAGAGTAAACGTGGAGGCTATATACAGGGGGTACCGGTACAGAGTAAACGTGGAGGCTATATACAGGGTGTTACACTACAGAGTCAATGTGGAGGCAATATACAGGGGATACCGGTACAGAGTCAATGTGGAGGCTATATACAGGGGGTACCGGTACCAAGGAAACGTGGAGACTATATACAGGGGGTACCGCTACTGAGTCAATGTGGAGGCTATATACAGGGGGTACCGGTACAGAGTCAATGTGGAGGCTATATACAGGGGGAACCGGTACAGAGTCAAAGTGGAGGCTATATACAGGGGGTACCGGTACAGAGTCAATGTGGAGGCTATATACAGGGGGTACCGGTACAGAGTCAATGTGGAGGCTATATACAGGGGGTACTGGTACAGAGTCAATGTGGAGGCTATATACAGGGGGTACCGGTACAGAGTCAATGTGGAGGCTATATACAGGGGGTACCGGTACAGAGTCAATGTGGGGGCTATATACAGGGTGTACCGGTACAGAGTCAATGTGGAGGCTATATACAGGGTGTACCGGTACAGAGTCAATGTGGAAGCAATATACAGGGTGTACTGGTACAGAGTCAATGTGGAGGCTATATACAGGGGGTACTGGTACAGAGTCAATGTGGAGGCTATATACAGGGGGTACCGGTACAGAGTCAATGTGGAGGCTATATACAGGGTGTACCGGTACAGAGTCAATGTGGAGGCTATATACAGGGGGTACCGGTACAGAGTCAATGTGGAGGCTATATACAGGGGGTACTGGTACAGAGTCAATGTGGAGGCTATATACAGGGTGTACCGGTACAGAGTCAATGTGGAGGCTATATACAGGGGGTACCGGTACAGAGTCAATGTGGAGGCTATATACAGGGGGTACCGGTACAGAGTCAATGTGGAGGTTATATACAGGGGGTACAGGTACAGAGTCAATGTGGAGGCTATATACAGGGGGTACCGGTACAGAGTCAATGTGGAGGCTATATACAGGGGGTACCGGTACAGAGTCAATGTGGAGGCTATATACAGGGGGTACTGGTACAGAGTCAATGTGGAGGCTATATACAGGGTGTACCGGTACAGAGTCAATGTGGAGGCTATATACAGGGGGTACCGGTACAGAGTCAATGTGGAGGCTATATACAGGGGGTACCGGTACAGAGTCAATGTGGAGGTTATATACAGGGGGTACAGGTACAGAGTCAATGTGGAGGCTATATACAGGGGGTACCGGTACAGAGTCAATGTGGAGGCTATATACAGGGGGTACCGGTACAGAGTCAATGTGGAGGCTATATACAGGGGGTACTGGTACAGAGTCAATGTGGAGGCTATATACAGGGGGTACCGGTACAGAGTCAATGTGGAGGCTATATACAGGGGGAACCGGTACAGAGTCAATGTGGAGACTATATACAGGGGGTACCGGTACAGAGTCAATGTGGAGGCAAATTCTTATTTTGGAGGTCTCTGACCACCTCCCTACAGGCAATCTCATCGTTGTTGGTAATCAGGCCTACCACTGTTGTCTCATTATCAAACTTAATGAAGGTGTTGGAGTCGTGTTTGGCCATGCAGTCGTGGGTGAACAGGGAGTACAGGAGGGGACTAAGTACACACCCCTGAGGGGCCCCAGTGTTGAGAATCAGCATGGACTAGTGTTCGGTCAGGAGGAAATCTCTGCACAGACTAGTGTGTGTTAATCGGTCAAGACACACATACATACACCCCCCCTGCCCCCCACACATACATACACCCCCTCCCTCCACCCCCACACATACACCCCCTCCCCCGCCCCCCACACATACATACACCACCCCTCCCTCACCCCGCCCCCCACACATAGATACACTCCCCCCCCCCCGCCCCCACATACATACACCCCCCCGCCCCCACACATACACCCTCAACCTCCTGCCCCCATATGTACACTCCCTCCACCCCACATACATAAACCCCCCTCCCCACGCCCCCACACATACATACACCCCCTCCCTCACCCGCCCCCACACATACATACACCCCCTCCCTCACTCCGCCCCCCCACACATACATACATCTCCCTGTCTAATCTCTGTCTGTTTCTCCCTGTCTAATCTCTGTCTGTCTCCCAGTCTAATCTCTGTCTGTGTCTCCCTGTCTAATCTCTGTCTGTGTCTCCCAGTCTAATCTCTGTCTTTCTCCCTGTCTAATCTCTGTCTTTCTCCCTGTCTAATCTCTGTCTGTCTCCCAGTCTAATCTCTGTCTTTCTCCCTGTCTAATCTCTGTCTGTGTCTCCCTGTCTAATCTCTGTCTGTCTCCCTGTCTAATCTCTGTCTGTCTCCCAGTCGAATCCCTGTCTGTGTCTCCCTGTCTAATCTCTGTCTGTCTCCCTGTCTAATCTCTGTCTGTGTCTCCCTGTCTAATCTCTGTCTGTCTCCCAGTCTAATCTCTGTCTGTGTCTCCCTGTCTAATCTCTGTCTGTCTCCCTGTCTAATCTCTGTCTGTCTCCCAGTCGAATCCCTGTCTGTGTCTCCCTGTCTAATCTCTGTCTGTCTAATCTGTGTCCCCCAGTCTAATCCCTGTCTGTGTCTCCCTGTCTAATCTCTGTCTGTCTAATCTCTATGTCCCCCAGTCTAATCTCTTTCTGTCTAATCTCTGTCTGTCTAATCTCTGTCTATCTAATCTATGTTTGTCTAATCTCTGTCTGTCTCCCTGTCTAATCTCTGTCTGTCTCCCTGTCTAATCTCTGTCTGTGTCTCCCTGTCTAATCTCTGTCTGTCTCCCTGTCTAATCTTTGTCTGTCTCCCTGTCTAATCTCTGTCTGTCTCCCTGTCTAATCTCTGTCTGTCTCCCTGTCTAATCTCTGTCTATCTAATCTATGTTTGTCTAATCTCTGTGTGTCTCCCTGTCTAATCTCTGTCTGTCTCCCTGTCTAATCTCTGTCTGTCTCCCTGTCTAATCTCTGTCTGTCTCCCTGTCTAATCTCTGTCTATCTAATCTATGTTTGTCTAATCTCTGTCTGTCTCCCTGTCTAATCTCTGTCTGTCTCCCTGTCTAATCTCGGTCTGTGTCTCCCAGTCTAATCTCTGTCTGTCTCCCTGTCTAATCTCTGTCTGTGTCTCCCTGTCTAATCTCTGTCTGTCTCCCTGTCTAATCTCTGTCTGTCTCCCTGTCTAATCTCTGTCTGTCTCCCTGTCTAATCTCTGTCTGTGTCTCCCTGTCTAATCTCTGTCTGTTTCTCCCTGTCTAATCTCTGCCTGTGTCTCCCAGTCTAATCTCTGTCTGTCTCCGTGTCTAATCTATGTCGGGGTCTCTCTGTGCATGTTAAAGTCTAATCTCTGTCTGTGTCTCCCAGTCTAATTCTGTCTGTCTCCCAGTCTAATCTCTGTCTG
>NW_027016074.1:0-10490 GCF_036934945.1 Oncorhynchus masou masou | reverse complement strand
GAAACCTGGGGTAAAGTACTGTTCTCAGTGACACCCTGTGGTTGAGTTAGATGGATTAGTTGAAGTTGGCACTGATATTGTATAGTAACTAGGAATAGATTCCCCTACCGCTCTGTATCAAATCAAATCAAACTTTACTTGTCATGCGCCGAATACAACAAGTTTAGATTTTACCGTGAAATGCTTTACTTACAAGCCCTTAACCAACAGTGCAGTTCAAGAAGAAGAAAATATTTACCAGGTAGACTAAAATAAAAAGTAATAATAAAAAGTAACACAATAAGAATAACAATAACGAGGCTATATACAGGGGCACCGTTACAGAGTCAGTGTGGAGGCTATATACAGGGGCACCGTTACAGAGTCAGTGTGGAGGCTATATACAGGGGCACCGTTACAGAGTCAGTGTGCAGGAGTACAGGATAGTTGAGGTAATCTGTACATGTAGGTGGGGGCGAAGTGACTATGCGTAGATAACAAACAGCAAGTAGCAGCAGTGTACTAAAGGGGGAGGGGGTCAATGTAAATTGTCCGGTGCCGATTTTAGTAATCTTTCAGCAGTCTAATGGCTTGGGGTTAGAAGCTGTTGAGGAGCCTTTTGGTCCAAGACTTGGTGCTCCGGTAACGCTTGCCGTGCGGTAGCAGAGAAAACAGTCTACAGTATAACTTGGGTGACTGGACAATTTTATGGTTTTTCCTCTGACACCGCCTATTATACAGGTCCTGGATGGCAGGAAGCTGAGCCCCAGTGATGTACTAGGCCGTTCGCACTACCTTCTGTAGCGTCTTATGGTCAGAATCATAGCAGTTGCCATACCAGGCGGTGATGCACCCAGTCAGGATGCTCTCGATGGTGCAGCTGTAGAACCTTTGGAGGATCTGAGGACCCATGCCAAACCTTTTCAGTCTCCTGAGGGGGAAACGGTTTTGTCGTGCCCTCTTCATGTTTGGACCATGTGGACACCAAGGAACTCGACCAGCTCCACTGCAGCCCCATCGATGTTAATGGGGGTCTGTTCGGCCCGCCTTTTCCTGAAGTCTTTTCCTGTAGTCCACGATCAGCTCCTTTGTCTTGCTCACATTAAGGGAGAGGTTGTTGTCTTGGCACCACACTGCCAAGTCTCTGACCTCCTCCTCCCTATAGGGGTCTCATCATTGCGGTGATCAGGCTTACCACTGTTGTGTCATCAGCAAACTTAATGATGGTGTTGGAGTCGTGTTTGGCCACACAGCCGTGGGTGAACAGGGAATACAGGAGTGGACTAAGTACACACCCCTGAGAGGCCCCAGTTTTAAGGATCAGCGTGGCAGACATGTTGTTGCCTACTCTTTCTACCTGGGGGCGGCCCATCAGGAAGTCCAGGATCCAGTTGCAGAGGGAGGTGTTCAGTCCCAGAGTCCTTAGCTTAGTGATGACGTTCATGGGCACTATGGTGTTGAATGCTGATCTGTAGTCAATGAACAGCATTCTCACAGTGTTCCTTTTGTCCAGGTGATAAAGGGCAGCGTGGAGTGCGATTATTGAGAATGCTAGTTCGTTGATAGTTTGTTGGTGCCTGTGGATCTGTGGATCTGTTGGGGCGTTATGTGAATTGAGTGGGTCTACGGTGTCCAGGGAGGATGCTGTTGATGTGAGCCATCACCAGCCTTTCAAAGCACTTCATGGCTACCGACGTGAGTGCCACTGGGCGGTAATCATTTAGGCATGTTACCTTCCCTTCCTTGGGCACAGGAACTATGGTGGTCTGCTTGAAACATGTAGGTATTACAGACTCGGTTAGGGAGAGTTTGAAAATGTCAGTGAAGACACTTGCCAGTTGGTCTGCGCATGCTTTGAATACATGTCCTGGTAATCCGTCAGGCCCATCGGCTTGGGAATGTTGACCTGTTTAAAGGTTTTGTTCACATTGGATACCGAGAGAGTTATCACACAGTCATCCAGAACAGCTGGTGCTCTCATGCATGCTTCAATGTTGCTTGCCTCGAAGCGAGCAAAAAGGCATTTAGCCCGGCTGGTAGGCTCGCGTCACTGGGCAGCTCACGTCTGGGTTTCCTTTTGTAGTCCGTAATAGTTTTCAAGCCCTGCCACACCTAACGAGTGTCAGAGCCGGTGAATTCACCAATTTGTAAGTCGCTCTGGATAAGAGCGTCTGCTAAATGACTTAAATGTAAATGTAATGTAATATGTACGTACAGTCACTGTGGGGACGACATCGTCGATGCACTTATTGATGAAGCTGATGACTGAGGTGGTATACTCCTCAATGCCATTGGATGAATATGCCATTGGATGAACATATTCCAGTCTGTTCTAGCAAAACAGTCCTGTAGTGTAGCATCCGTGTCATCTGACCACTTCCGTATTGAGCGAGTCACTGGTACGTCCTGCTTTAGTTTTTGCTTGTAAGCAGGATAGAATAATGGTCAGATTTGCCAAATGGAGGTCGGGGGAGAGCTTTGTACGCATCTCTGTGTGTGGAGTAAAGGTGCTCTAGGATAATTTTTTTCTCTGGTTGCACATGTGACATGCTGGTAAAAATGTGGTAAAACTGATTTAGTTTGCCTGCATTAAAGTCCCCGGCCACTAGGAATGCCTCTTCGGGGTGAGCATTTTCCTATTTGCTTATGGCCTTATAGAGTTGGTTGCTATTCTGCTGACGTTGTAACATAATGCTCACACTGAACACACTGCATTCCCTCAATGTAGCACATTGAACATGATTCAAATCTGGCCTCATTCGTTCTTCACTGTGTCAGTCATGTATACAGAGTTTTCTGTACTTATAACACCAAGTAGTAAGCTACTCATTTCTTGATTTGGAACCAGACAACCGACCAGTTACAGGGTTTTGTAAACAGACAACCCACCAGTTACAGGGTTTTGGAACCAGACAACCCACCAGTTACAGGGTTTTGGAACCAGACAACCCACCAGTTACAGGGTTTTGGAACCAGACAACCCACCATTTACAGGGTTTTGGAACCAGACAACCCACCAGTTACAGGGTTTTGGAACCAGACAACCCACCAGTTACAGGGTTTTGGAACCAGACAACCCACCAGTTACAGGGTTTTGGAACCAGACAACCCACCATTTACAGGGTTTTGGAACCAGACAACCCACCAGTTACAGGGTTTTGGAACCAGACAACCCACCAGTTACAGGGTTTTGGAACCAGACAACCCACCAGTTACAGGGTTTTGGAACCAGACAACCCACCAGTTACAGGGTTTTGGAACCAGACAACCCACCAGTTACAGGGTTTTGGAACCAGACAACTCACCAGTTACAGGGTTTTGAGAACTGAACTATTATAGTTTAAGGGATTGGCGAGATTTCTTAACTCAACAAGAGTACCAGAGGAATCCCAGGGAGCTAGGGAGGGAGAGAAGGCGGAAGTGAGGGATGGAGAGATGGAGGAAGCGAAGGAGGGAGAGAGAGAGGGAGGGAGGGAGAGAAGGCGGAGGTGAGGGATGGAGAGATGGAGGAAGCGAAGTAGGGAGAGAGGGAGGGAGAGAGAGAGGGAGGGAGGGAGGGAGAGAAGGCGGAAGTGAGGGATGGAGAGATGGAGGAAGCGAAGGAGGGAGAGAGGGAGGAAGCGAAGGAGGAAGCGAAGGAGGGAGAGAGGGAGGAAGCGAGGGAGGAAGTGAAGGAAGGAGAGAGGGAGGAAGCGATGGAGGGAGAGAGAGAGGGAGGGAGGGAGAGAAGGCGGAAGTGAGGGATGGAGAGATGGAGGAAGCGAAGGAGGGAGAGAGGGAGGGAGAGAGAGAGGGAGGGAGGGAGGGAGAGAAGGCGGAAGTGAGGGATGGAGAGAGGGAGGAAGCGAAGGAGGCAGGGAGGGAGAGAGTGAGGAAGTGAGGGAGGGAGGGGGCAGCCAGCCACCCAGAACAGATGGACCTATAGGCTCTGGACCGATGCACTCCATACTCCCCCCTTTTTCCCACTGCCAGAGTAAACACTTAATTAATACCAGCAACAATTAGCTGTTTTCAACTGTGTGTTTATGCATGTGGTAATGACGGGGACAGACAGGGCTGGGGATGGATGGGGCAGGCAGGGACTGGGGATGGATGGGGCAAGCAGGGACTGGGACAGGGCTGGGGGTGGATGGGGCAGGCAGGGACTGGGACAGGGCTGGGGGTGGATGGGGAATGCAGGGACTGGGGATGGATGGGGCAGGCAGGGACTGGGGATGGATGGGGCAAGCAGGGACTGGGACAGGGCTGGGGGTGGATGGGGCAGGCAGGGACTGGGACAGGGCTGGGGGTGGATGGGGCATGCAGGGACTGGGGATGGATGGGGCAAGCAGGGACTGGGATAGGGCTGGGGTTGGATGGGGCAGGCAGGCAGGGACTGGGACAGGGCTGGGGTTGGATGGGGCAGGCAAGCCGGCAGGGACTGGGACAGGGCTGGGGTTGGATGGGGCAGGCAGGGAAAGGGACAGGGACAGGGCTGGGGTTGGATTGGCCAGGCTGGGACTGGGACAGGGCTGGGGTTGGATGGGGCAGGCAGGGACTGGGACAGGGCTGGGGTTGGATGGGGCAGGCAGGGACAGGGACAGGGCTGGGGTTGGATGGGGCAGGCAGGGACAGGGACAGGGCTGGGGGTGGATGGGGCAGGCAGGGACAGGGACAGGGCTGGTGTTGGATGGGGAAAGCAGGGACAGGGACAGGGCTGGGGGTGGATGGGGCAGGCAGGGACAGGGACAGGGCTGGGGGTGGATGGGGCAGGCAGGGACAGGGACAGGGCTGGTGTTGGATGGGGAAAGCAGGGACAGGGACAGGGCTGGGGGTGGATGGGGCAGGCAGGGACAGGGACAGGGCTGGGGGTGGATGGGGCAGGCAGGGACAGGGACAGGGCTGGTGTTGGATGGGGAAAGCAGGGACAGGGACAGGGCTGGGGTTGGATGGGGCAGGCAGGGACAGGGCTGGGGGTGGATGGGGCAGGCAGGGACTGGGACATGGCTGGGGGTGGATGGGGCAGGCAGGGATTGGGACAGGGCTGGGGATAGATGGGGCAGGCAGGGATTGCGACAGGGCTGGGGATAGATGGGGCAGGCAAGGATTGGGACAGGGCTGGGGATGGATGGGGCAGGCAGGGATTGGGACAGGGCTGGGAATAGATGGGGCAGGCAGCGATTGGGACAGGGCTGGGAATAGATGGGGCAGGCAGGGACAGGACTGGGGATGGATGGGGCAGGCAGGGACAGGGCTGGGGATGGATGGGACAGGCAGGGACTGGGACAGGGCTGGGGATGGATGGGGCAGGCAGGGACAGGGACAGGGCTGGGGATGGATGGGACAGGCAGGTTCTGGGACAGGGCTGGGGCGGGCAGGGACTGGGACAGGGCTGGGGTTGGATGGGGCAGGCAGGGACTGGGACAGGGCTGGGGTTGGATGGGGCAGGCAGGGACTGGGCTGGGGATGGATGGGGCAGGCAGGGACTGGGACAGGGCTGGGGATGGATGGGGCAGGCAGGGACTGGGACAGGGCTGGGGTTGGATGGGGCAGGCAGGGACTGGGAAAGGGCTGGGGATGGATGGGACAGGCAGGGACGGGGGCAGGGCTGGGGTTGGATGGGGCAGGCAGGGACTGGGAAATGGCTGGGGATGGATGGGGCAGGCAGGGACTGGGACAGGGATGGGGTTGGATGGGCAGGCAGGGACTGGGACAGGGCTGGGGATGGATGGGGCAGGCAGGGACTGGGACAGGAATGGGGTTGGATGGGCAGGCAGGGACTGGGACAGGGCTGGGGATAGATGGGGCAGGCAGGGACTGGGACAGGGCTGGGGATGGATGGGACAGGCAGGGACTGGGACAGGGCTGGGGTTGGATTGGCCAGGCAGGGACTGGGACAGGGCTGGGGAAGGATGGGACAGGCAGGGACTGGGACAGGGCTGGTGTTGGATTGGCCAGGCAGGGATTGGGACAGGGCTGGGGTTGGATTGGCCAGGCAGGGACTTGGACAGGGCTGGGGTTGGATTGGCCAGGCAGGGACTGGGACAGGGCTGGGGGTGGATTGGCCAGGCAGGGACTGGGACAGGGCTGGGGATGGATGGGACAGGCAGGGATTGGGACAGGGCTGGGGATGGATGGGACAGGCAGGGACTGGGACAGGGCTGGGGACGGATGGTGCAGACTGGGACAGGGCTGGGGATGGATGGGGCAGGCAAGCCGGCAGGGACTGGGACAGGGCTGGGGACGGATGGGGCAGACTGGGACAGGGCTGGGGTTGGATGGGGCAGGCAGGGACTGGGACAGGGCTGGGGTTGGATGGGGCAGGCAAGCCGGCAGGGACTGGGACAGGGCTGGGGACGGATGGGGCAGACTGGGACAGGGCTGGGGTTGGATGGGGCAGGCAGGGACAGGGACAGGGCTGGGGATGGATGGGACAGGCAGGGACAGGGACAGGGCTGGGGATGGATGGGACAGGCAGGGACAGGGACAGGGCTGGGGTTGGATGGGGCAGGCAGGGACTGGGACAGGGCTGGGGTTGGATGGGGCAGGCAGGGACAGGGACAGGGCTGGGGGTGGATGGGGCAAGCAGGGACAGGGACAGGGCTGGGGGTGGATGGGGAAAGCAGGGACAGGGACAGGGCTGGGGGTGGATGGGGCAGGCAGGGACAGGGCTGGGGGTGGATGGGGCAAGCAGGGACTGGGACATGGCTGGGGGTGGATGGGGCAGGCAGGGATTGGGACAGGGCTGGGGATAGATGGGGCAGGCAGGGATTGGGACAGGGCTGGGGATAGATGGGGCAGGCAAGGATTATGACAGGGCTGGGGATGGATGGGGCAGGCAGGGATTGGGACAGGGCTGGGGTTGGATTGGCCAGGCAGGGACTGGGACAGGGCTGGGGTTGGATTGGCCAGGCAGGGACTGGGACAGGGCTGGGGATGGATGGGACAGGCAGGGACAGGGACAGGGCTGGGGATGGATGGGACAGGCAGGGACTGGGACAGGGCTGGGGACGGATGGGGCAGACTGGGACAGGGCTGGGGATAGATGGGACAGGCAGGGACTGGGACAGGGCTGGGAATAGATGGGACAGGCAGGGACAGGACTGGGGATGGATGGGGCAGGCAGGGACAGGGACAGGGCTGGGGATGGATGGGACAGGCAGGGACAGGGACAGGGCTGGGGGTGGGTGGGGCAGGCAGGGACAGGGACAGGGCTGGGGGTGGGTGGGGCAGCCAGGGACAGGGACAGGGCTGGGGCTGGATGGGGAAAGCAGGGACAGGGACAGGGCTGGGGGTGGATGGGGCAGGCAGGGACTGGGACATGGCTGGGGGTGGATGGGGCAGGCAGGGATTGGGACAGGGCTGGGGATAGATGGGGCAGGCAAGGATTATGACAGGGCTGGGGATGGATGGGGCAGGCAGGGATTGGGAAAGGGCTGGGGAAGGATGGGACAGGCAGGGACTGGGACAGGGCTGGGGTTGGATTGGCCAGGCAGGGACTGGGACAGGGCTGGGGTTGGATTGGCCAGGCAGGGACTGGGACAGGGCTGGGGATGGATGGGACAGGCAGGGACTGGGACAAGGCTGGGGATGGATTGGCCAGGCAGGGACTGGGACAGGGCTGGGGATGGATGGGACAGGCAGGGACAGGGACAGGGCTGGGGATGGATGGGACAGGCAGGGACTGGGACAGGTCTAGACGGATGTGGGGACTGGGGATGGGGCTGGGGATAGATGGGGCAGGCAGGGATTGGGACAGGGCTGGGAATAGATGGGGCAGGCAGGGACAGGACTGGGGATGGATGGGGCAGGCAGGGACAGGGCTGGGGAAGGATGGGACAGGGCTGGGGATGGATGGGGCAGGCAGGGACAGGGACAGGGCTGGGGATGGATGGGACAGGCATGGCCTGGGACAGGGCTGGGGCGGGCAGGGACTGGGACAGGGCTGGGGTTGGATGGGGCAGGCAGGGACTATGATACTCAATGCATATTCTCACAGAACGATTGCACATTTTAAACAGCGGTATAATCATTTTCAAAATAGGTCAGAGGTCACATCAATAAGACTGGCCTCAGGATCCTGTGATAAGCAGCCACATCAATAAGACTGGCCTCGGGATCCTGTGATAAGCAGCCACATCAATAAGACTGGCCTCAGGATCCTGTGATAAGCAGCCTCATCAATAAGACTGGCCTCAGGATCCTGTGATAAGCAGCCACATCAATAAGACTGGCCTCAGGATCCTGTGATAAGCAGCCACATCAATAAGACTGGCCTCGGGATCCTGTGATAAGCAGCCACATCAATAAGACTGGCCTCAGGATCCTGCATAAGCAGCCTCATCAATAAGACTGCCTCAGGATCCTGTGATAAGCAGCCACATCAATAAGA
Organism: Oncorhynchus masou masou; assembly: GCF_036934945.1. Classification (NCBI taxonomy): domain Eukaryota; kingdom Metazoa; phylum Chordata; class Actinopteri; order Salmoniformes; family Salmonidae; genus Oncorhynchus; species Oncorhynchus masou. The sequence continues at coordinate 2,140 of NW_027016074.1, read as the reverse complement.
CTGGCCTCAGATCCTGTGATAAGCAGCCACATCAATAAGACTGGCCTCAGGATCCTGTGATAAGCAGCCACATCAATAAGACTGGCCTCAGGATCCTGTGATAAACAGCCTCATCAATAAGACTGGCCTCAGGATCCTGTGATAAGCAGCCACATCAATAAGACTGGCCTCAGGATCCTGTGATAAGCAGCCACATCAATAAGACTGGCCTCGGGATCCTGGTGGGAAGCAGCCACATCACGACTGGCCTCAGGATCCTGTGATAAGCAGCCAGATCAATAAGACTGGCCTCAGGATCCTGTGATAAGCAGCCACATCAATAAGACTGGCCTCAGGATCCTGTGATAAGCAGCCACATCAATAAGACTGGCCTCGGGGTCCTGTGATAAGCAGCCTCATCAATAAGACTGGCCTCAGGATCCTGTGATAAGCAGCCTCATCAATAAGACTGGCCTCAGGGTCCTGTGATAAGCATCCACATCAATAAGACTGGCCTCAGGGTCCTGTGATAAGCAGCCTCATCAATAAGACTGGCCTCAGGGTCCTGTGATAAGCAGCCTCATCAATAAGACTGGCCTCGGGATCCTGTGATAAGCAGCCTCATCAATAAGACTGGCCTCGGGATCCTGTGATAAGCAGCCAGAACGTTTTTGTTGTTGTTGTCTCGTAACAAAAAGAGAACAGAAAATCACAGTACCCATAAAACAATCCTCTGTTGTGAGGCTCTCTGGGTCTCTCAAGCCACTCTCATCTTTTTTATTTTTTATGTTATTTTATTTCTGTTGTCATCCTATTGTTTTACAGTAAAGTGTATTGTGATTTTAAACACACTTGCAATAAATAAATAAATATGTATTTATCTGTACACAATGTGTGTGGCTCAGTGGTATTTCATTCAAGTTTCTTCAGCCAGGGGACCTTTGAACGTATCAACACGAACTTTCAGAGCGATCATTTGTTCTGTAGTGATCAGAGTGTAGTTTCTCAGTTGACCAGATGAGGGCAGTAGGACACAACTCTTCAAGTAGGAGGACTGGCATTCAAGATGGGGAGGAGAAACCGTTCAGAATCTCTTCAAATCAGACATTTTAATATCTCCACTACCTAATTTTGAGGAAGGGGTAAACAATATTGAATCGATAAACCATGAAAGAAGAATGAGGTTTTCAGGCATTTGCTTTTAATTGTAAAAAAGGTTGACACTTATTTGGTTGTTATTGCAAAAAAAAATGATGATCTCTTAATTAAATAAGTGCTTCCTATTTGGCCTGTACTTTCTAGAGGACCTGCGACCAAAGGTTGGGCTCATACTGTTTCTCTCATACCCCAAAATGAGAGAAACATGCTGTGTACAACGCCTTCAGAAAGTGCACACTCCCCTTTAACTTTTTCCACATTTTGTTGTGTTACAGACTGAATTCAAAATGGATACATTTTAGATAATGTCAAAGTGGAATTATGTTTTCATTATTACATACAGTGGGGCAAAAAAGTATTTAGTCGGACACCAATTGTGCAAGTTCTCCCACTTAAAAAGATGAGAGAGGCCTGCAATTTTCATCATAGGTACACTTCAACTATGACAGACAAAATGAGGGGGAAAAAATCCAGAAAATCACATTGTAGGATTTTTAATGAATTTATTTGCAAATTATGGTGAAAATAAGTATTTGGTCACCTACAAACAAGCAAGATTTCTGGCTCTCACTGACCTGTAACTTCTTCCTTAAAACCTCTTGGAACTCCCCATCCCGGATACGGGATCGTGACTAAAGCCTCAGGCTCATTAGCATAACGCAACGTTAACGATTTCTGAAAATCGCAAATAAAATGAAAATAATGCGTCTGCTCTCAAGCTTAGCCTTTTCTTAACAACACTGTCATCTCAGATTTTCAAAATATGCTTTTGAACCATAGAAATTGACTAATTTGTGTAAGAGTATGCAAAGCTAGCATAGCATTTTGAGTAGCATTTAGCACGCAACATTTTCACAAAAACCAGATAACCAAATAAATAAAATCATTTACCTTTGAAGAGCTTCTGATGTTTTCAATGAGGAGACTCTCAGTTACATAAAATCTTTGGAGGGAGTTGAAAGTCTGTGTTGCCCAGCAACAGCCCCAAAACATCACTGCTCTA
>NW_027016073.1:0-10491 GCF_036934945.1 Oncorhynchus masou masou | reverse complement strand
ACAAAATCACATTTAATCTTTTCACAAATAGTTTCATATTTAATCATATAAAGTTGGTGAAGATGAATGTTCTGAATGGACTCTAAAATTGGAGTGGAGGATATGTGTGTGAATGATAAGGAATCGCTTCTTGTTGGGATGCTTTTGTTGAGTAAGGGTGCATATGTGGGAGACCCGTTTGAGGTGTCAAATGGTGAAGTATGCACTGGGAAAAGTGGAGTTTGTCAGAGTGACCTGGAATTGTTTAATTTGGATGAATTGTATTTATGAAGAACAGAGATTGCAGTGAGCCTTAAAATAATCTGGACAGGGCCTCCTGAGTGGCGCAGCGGTCTAAAGCACTGCAGTGCTAGTGCTAGAGGCGTCACTACAGACCCTGGTTCTGTGCCGCAGCCAGCTGCGACCGGGAGACCCATGAGGCGGCGCGCAATTGACCCAGTGTCGTCCGGGTTAGGGGAGGATTTGGCCGGCCGACCGGGTTGTCCTTGTCCCACTGCTTTAGCGACTTCTGTGGCGGGCCGGATGCATGCACGCTGACTTCAGTCGCCAGTTGTACGGTGTTTCCTTCGACACATTGGTGCGACTGGTTTCCGGGTTAAGCGAGCAGTGTGTCAAGAAGCAGTGTTCAAAGTTCAAGGGGGCCGAATACTTTCGCAAGGCACTGTAGGTAATTGAAAGATGAACTGAGGTCCACACTCCAGTCGGTTGTGGTAATGCACCTTTTAAAGTTGGTTGCCAACCGCCATATAAAGTCCAAAGAAGAAGAAGAAGTCTGAAGGAGAAGAGATTACTAGAAACAAACTCGGTTTACCCATTTATCTGTGGATTAATTGTCGGAGTAGAGGACCTTGTGCATTTCAGGTAAAATAACAACCCAATGTTTATATATGTTTATTTCAACCTGCGTGTCCTGATCTGTCTGTTGTGAGTGGACAAAATGAACATGTGCGCGATGGCGCACACAGACAAACACGCTCGTGCGCCAATAATAAATGCAATTGCAAAAAGTCAAATAACTTTTATCTACAAAATTAACATGATTTACCAATTGGTCAAAATATGCATTTTTATTAGACACCCTAGCATGTATTTGATTTGTAGTGGCCCTAGCACAATTATTTTTGCAATTAATAATAGAATGTCAACTATTTTCTGTTATTTATTACATCTAGTTTAAAATCATTGAAAGAGTGCTTCCGGTTAAACATGCTTTATTTGGATGATTCATTGGCTAGTTCCACATTCACTTTCAAATAGCATATGAAAATCATTTTATTTTCAAATAAACTGTTCAAATGAATGGCCCTTTTGAATTTATCTGTAGTGCCATATTCCCCATGAGCAGCAATAACAAGTAGCCTAGGCATTTATAAAGCATTTATAGTCTACTCGTTATGCGTAAAGCAACACCACCAGGGCACGACAACTCCAGCAGTGTGTGCATGTGGGTCTATTTATAAACATGGTTTCCATTGAGTATTTCCTACACTTGACCACTAATAATCTGCCATTTATTTTCATGTAATTACATTAAGATATAAGCTATAGTCATAAAACATTAACAAGTAGATTAAAAGCCTATGTTTAACCCTTTATTATGGTTGGTGTCTTGACGGATTTGTTCACAAACGTGTGGCATAAAAAGTGTCAGTTGTCGTTATATCATATATTAAGCATTAATGGTTATATTATATTTTACAATAACTCGAACCCTGTAAGAATCCTAGATCTAGCTGTCTGAGTTTTTTTATGTATAGCGCTCTCAGAAATGCAGTGTAACTAAGTAACATTTCATGTCTCCTTATGTTATGGGGGAAAAACAACCCTAATAAATGCGATTTCAAAATGGAATGCTTAAAACCAAAAGAGTCACTTTACCTTGATGCTTAAAACCTAAATAAATACTGTTCTTAACGTGGTTCTTCAATAATTAGTGTAATACTTGTTGGATGCACATTTGGTGTCCAGGTGATTTGTTACGCCATGATATTTTCACACATCGTTATCTGATCCAGGAAGGCTGAATGTCAGTCAAGTGACCAACAGCTGTTGTGATATCGCATGCGATGCATTACAGTCCAAGTGCTGGACAAAAAGGTGTTTGGATATTTTGGCGTCTCATTCGTTAATGCCGGTGAAGACAGTTGTGCCTGGATCCACGTTGGATTTCATATCCCTAGCGAATATTATTCCAATTTTTTGTTATTTTTTACATTTGCTCAGGACATTTATTGCATTATTACCTATAGCCGAAAATAACTTTGGGATATTAGATCAGTCAATCAGTCACCAGCATTTCGACCAGAAATGAGATTGCCTTAAAATGTGGAGGTGTATGTTTCATGGTGACACCACGACATCTCTCAAGGAACTACACTGACCTTTGTGCAACCTGGAAACCGCATATCTGAGAATAAAATGTACGTATACACTGACTCGGTGACAGAGTTAATTTAGAAAGTGCATAGAGGATGTTGTTCCCACTGTGATGATTGTAACTTATCCTAACAGAAAACCATGGATCGATGTCAACATTCTCACAAAAAGGAATGAGCGAACTACAGCAAGTTGACTGGGAACATGGATGAGTACAAACAGTCCAGCTATGCCCTCGGTAAGGCAATCAAACAGGCAAAACGTCAGTAGAGAGACAGTGGAGTCACAATTCTTAAGCTGATACACGAGAAGTATGTGGCAGGGATTCCAGACAATAACAGATTCTAAACGTTGCGGACACTGACGCCTTGCTCCCAGACAAGCTAAACACCTTCTTCGCCCATTTTGAGGAAAACACAGTGCCGCCGAAGCAGCACGAGGCCTGCGAGCACGAGGCCTGCGAGCACGAGGCCTGCGAGCACGAGGCCTGCGAGCACGAGGCCTGCGAGCACGAGGCCTGCGAGCACGAGGCCTGCAAGCTCTCGTTCTCCATGGCCAACCTGAGTAAGATATTTAAGCGTGTTATCCCTCGCAAGGCTGCCGGCCCAGACGACATCCCTGGCCACGTCCTCAGATCATGTGCAGACCAGCTGGCTGGAGTGTTTGCGGTCATATTCTATCTCTCCCTATCCCAGTCTGTTGTCCCAACTTGCTTCAAGATGTCCACCATTGTTCCTGTACCCAAGATAGCGAAGGTAATTTAACTAAAATGATGTCATCAAGAGGTGCTTTGAGAGGCTAGTTAAGGTTCATATCACCTCCACCTTACACAATACCCTAGACCCACTACAATCTGCATACCACCTCAATAGATCCACGGATGACGCAATCACCATCACATTGCACACTGCCCTATACCATCTGGACAAGAGGAATACCTATGCAAGAATGCTGTTCATTAACTACAGCTTAACCTTCTCAATAGTGCCTTTCAAGCTCATCACTAAGCTTGGGGCCCTGGGTCTGAGCCCGCCCTGTGCAACTGGGTCCTGAACTTCCTGACGGGCCAACCCCAGGTGGTGAAGGTATGCAACAACACCTTCTCTATGCTGATCCTCAACACGTGCTCAGGCCTTTTCTGTACACACTTGTTCACCCATGACTGCTTGAGTCTCCAACACAATCATCAAGTTTGCAGACGACACAACAGTGGCAGTGATTACCAACAATGGCAAGACAGCCTACAGGAGTGGAGACGGTAAAAGTCTGCAAATTCCTCAGTCCAACAGCGCAGTAATTCCTAACAATAAACACAAATCCAGAAAGAAAAGAATGAAAAAAAATATTGAAATTTTAGATCGAGTAAAGTCAGAGTCCAGAATATATATACACTGAATGTACTAAACATTAGGAACACGTTCTCTTTCCAAGACATAGACTGACCAAGTGAATCCAGGTGAAAGCTATGATCCATTATTGATGTCACCTGTTAAATCCACTTCAATCAGCGTAGAGACAGGTTAAAGAAGGATGTTTAAGCCTTGAGACAATTGAGACATGGATTGTGTATGTGTGCCATTCAGAGTGTAAATGGGCAAGACAAAATATTTAAGTGCCTTTGAACGGGGTATGGTAGTAGGTGCCAGGTGTACCAGTTTGAATGTGCCAAGAACTGCAACGCTGCTGGGTTTTTCACGCTCAACAGTTTCCTGTGTGTATCAAGAATGGTCCACCACCCAAAGGACATCCTGCCAACTTGACACAACTTTGGGATGCATTGGAGTCAACATAGGCCAGCATCCCTGTTCAACACTTTCGACACCTTGTAGAATTAATGCCCCAACTAATTGAGGCTGTACATATCTAACTCAACTACTCCAGTATCCCTGCACACAGTACATTTGGCACTGGCACTGACCATATATAAAGGTGCATTCGGAAACTATTCAGACCCCTTGACTTTCTCCACATTTTGTTACATTATAGCCTTATCCTATAATGGATTCAATTGTTTTTCCACCCCGCATCAATATACACACAATAGCCCATAAAGACAAAAAAAGAACGGGGAAAAAAACACATTTACGGGGGTGACTTTTATAAAATATTCTACTTCTATGCAAATGTTGTTGATCATTACAATAAAATAAGTTACAAATGGAAAGGAAACACATTGTTTGTCATCTGTAGCCCCATGAAATCAGCCAAAATAAGCTCAATAAGTTAATGCATGCACACACTCCTATTTATTATACAATCACCTGTATTGTGAATAGGCCTAGGCTACATAGAGATGTACTTTTCTAATAAACGCTTACCATTGTTATTATGCAGTTAGATTGGTGAAAACAAAGTCAAATTGAAAATGTAAAAAAAATGATAATGTGATGATAATGAACTGTCACAAATGATGCCCAAACTCTCAAATGATGCCCAACGATTAACCAGAGCAGTGGCTGAGTTTAAAGGCTTCAAACTTGCAGTGAGCACAAGCCAAAACAGACCAAAGACATGGCAAATACTCAACCGTTAAAGGTTTGAGACTTGCTGCCACTCCAATCTGTCCCCTGTACACATGTAATTGTGGGGACACTACCACTTATCAGTTAAATTGGTACAGCACTCTCACGGGTGCAACAAATTGAGCCTCTTACAAGGCACATCTCAAAATATGTTAATGAGCCAGAAACAACAGTACCGTGCCGCCAGTAGTGGTTAAAAAGGTTTTAGGAGCTCCATAAATACTGTAGGGTACTGTATTCAATTTGCTATAAATAAATAATACGGTACGTTGCTTTTAGTTTTATTGTTTAACGCTGTAAAATGTAGTGCAAATATAGCATCAATTCTGTAAAACACATTTCAGGTATTTTACAGTGCATTCTACAGTGTTTTACTGTTGAAATTACCCAAAAGTCTTACAGTGTAGGATAATATCAATGTTGTTCCTGTTCTACTTGACAGTGGGGGCCTTGCTCCTCTCTGTGTTATGAACTTGAGTGAAGACCCAAACGCGGTTTTAACAGAAAACAGAGTTCTTTAATAAAAAACAGGAATGGCATAAATCCTCTTCCAACGTAGTCAATGGAACAAAAGAACGTAGTATAATGCAGGTTGCACCTGCCATGCAGACTCCGACAGGACAGGACAAGGTGGAAGCAAACGAGACGACAGCTTGCTTCTGGCATCAAAAAACACAAACAAGAATCAGACACTGAAAGTAGCAGGAACAGAGAAAGAAATAGAGACCTAATCAGAGGGGAAGAGAGAACAGGTGGGGAAAGAGAGAATGAGCTAGTTAGGGGAAATATAGAACAGCTGAGGGATGAGAGACAGAGAAGGTAACCTGAAAAGACCAGCAGAGAGAGAGAATGAAGAGAAAGGACAGGAACAGACATAACAAGACATGACAGTACCCCCCCCCACTCACCGAGCGCCTCCTGGCGCACTCGAGGAGGAAACCTGGCGGCAACGGAGGAAATCATCGATCAGCGAACGGTCCAGCACGTCCCGAGAGGGAACCCAACTCCTCTCCTCAGGACCGTACCCCTCCCAATCCACTAGGTACTGATGACCACGGCCCGAGGGCGCATGTCCAAAATCTTACGAACCCTGTAGATGGGTGCGCCCTCGACAAGGATGGGGGGGGAGGGACGACGGGGCGCGAAGAACGGGCTTAAATACAGGAGACATGGAAGACCGGGTGAACGCGACGAAGATAGCGGGGAGAAGAAGTCGCACTGCGACAGGATTAATGACCTGGGAAATACGGAACGGACCAATGAACCGCGGGGCCAACTTGCGAGAAGCTGTCTTAAGGGGGAAGGTTCTGAGTGGAGAGCCATACTCTCTCTGACCGCAACAATATCTAGGACTCTTGGTCCTACGCTTTATTAGCGGCCCTCACAGTCTGCGCCCTATTACGGCAAGTGCCGACCTGACCCCCTTCCAGGTGCGCTCGCAACGCTGGACAAAAGCCTGAGCGGAGGGGGACGCAGGACTCGTGCGAGCTGAGATGAGAACAGCGGAGGCTGGTACCGAGGCTACACTGAAAAGGGGATAGACCGGTAGCAGACGAGGAAGCGAGTTGTGGGCGTACTCTGCCCAGGGGAGCTGTTCTGACCAAGACGCAGGGTTACGAAAAGAAAGACTGCGTAAAATGCGACCAACAGTCTGATTGGCCCGTTCGGCTTGACCGTTAGACTGGGGATGAAAGCCGGACGAGAGACTGACGGAAGCCCCAATCAAACGGCAAAACTCCCTCCAAAATTGAGACGTGAACTGCGGGCCTCTGTCGGAAACGACGTCAGACGGAAGGCCATGAATTCGGAAAACATTCTCGATAATGATCTGAGCCGTCTCCTTAGCAGAAGGGAGCTTATCGAGAGGAATGAAATGAGCCGCCTTAGAGAATCTATCGACAACCGTAAGAATAACTGTCTTCCCCGCTGATGAAGGCAGTCCGGTGATAAAATCTAAAGCGATGTGAGACCACGGTCGAGAGGAATGGAAGCGGTCTGAGACGGCCGGCAGGAGGAGAGTTCCCAGATTTAGTCTGCGCGCAGACCGAACAAGCGGCGACAAATCGACGCGCGTCACGTTCCCGAGTGGGCCACCAGAAACGCTGGCGAATGGAAGCGAGCGTACTCCCGAAGGCCGGGGTGGCCGGCTAACTTGCAGAGTGGGCCCACTGAAGAACGGCCGGACGAGTAGGAACGGAACAGACAGAAGGTTCCTAGGACAAGCTCGCGGCGGCCCGGAGTGTGAGCGAGTGCTTGCTTTACCTGCCTCTCAATTCCCAGACAGTCAACCCGACAACACGCCCTCAGGGAGAATCCCATCGGGGTCGGTGGAGACCTCAGAAGAACTGAAGAGGACGAGATAAAGCATCAGGTTTGGTGTTTTTTGAGCCCGGACGATAAGAAATAACAAACTCGAAACGAGCGAAAAACAGAGCCCAACGAGCCTGACGCGCATTAAGTCGTTTGGCTGAACGGATGTACTCAAGGTTCCTATGGTCAGTCCAAACGACAAAAGGAACGGTCGCCCCCTCCAACCACTGTCGCCATTCGCCTAGGGCTAAGCGGATGGCGAGCAGTTCGCGATTACCAACATCATAGTTACGTTCTGACGGCGATAAGCGATGAGAGAAAAACGCGCAAGGATGGACCTTGCCGTCAGAGAGAGCGCTGAGAAAGAATGGCTCCACGCCCCACCTCTGACGCGTCAACCTCAACAACAAACTGTCTAGAGATGTCAGGTGTAACAAGAATAGGTGCGGATGTAAAACGATTCTTAAGAAGATCAAAAGCTCCTGGGCGGAAACGGACCACCTAAAGCACGTCTTAACAGAAGTAAGGGCTGTGAGAGGAGCTGCCACCTGACCGAAATTACGGATGAAACGACGGTAGAAATTAGCGAAGCCCAGAAAGCGCTGCAGCTCGACGCGTGACTTAGGAACGGGCCAATCAATGACAGCCTGGACCTTAGCGGATCCATCTTAATGCCCTCAGCGGAAATAACGGAACCGAGAAAAGGGACAGAGGCGGCATGAAAAGTGCACTTCTCAGCCTTCACATAAAGACAGTTCTCCAAAAGGCGCTGGAGGACGCGCCGCACGTGCTGAACATGAATCGAGAGAGACGGTGAAAAAATCAGGATATCATCCATGTAAACGAAAAACAAAATGTTCAGCATGTCTCTCAGGACGTCGTTAACTAGTGCCTGAAAGACAGCTGGAGCGTTAACGAGGCCGAAAGGAAGAACCCGGTATTCAAAGTGCCCTAACGGAGTGTTAAACGCCAAGCTTCCACTCGTCCCCCTCCCTGATGCGCACGAGATGGTAGGCGTTACGAAGGTCCAATTTGGTGAAAAACCTGGCTCCCTGCAGGATCTCGAAGGCTGAAGACATAAGAGGAAGCGGATAACGATTCTTAACTGTTATGTCATTCAGCCCTCGATAATCCACGCATGGGCGCAGGGACCCGTCCTTCTTCTGAACAAAAGAACCCCGCGCCGGCGGGGGAGGAGGAGGAGACTATGGTACCGGCGTCGAGCGAAACCGACAAATAATCCTCGAGAGCCTGACGTTCGGGAGCCGACAGAGAGTATAATCTACCCCGGGGGGGAGTAGTTCCGGAAGGAGATCAATACTACAGTCATACGACCGGTGTGGAGGGAGAGAAGTGGCCTTGGAACGACTGAACACCGTGCGCAGATCGTGATACTCCTCCGGCACCCCTGTCAAATCGCCAGGCTCCTCCTGTGAAGAAGAGACAGAGGAAACAGGAGGGATAGCAGACATTAAACAGGTTACATGACAAGAAACATTCCAGGATAGGATAGTATTACTAGACCAATTAATAGAAGGGTTATGGCGCACTAGCCAGGGATGACCCAAAACAACAGGTGTAAAAGGTGAACGAAAAATTAAAAAAGAAATGGTTTCGCTATGATTACCAGAGACAGTGAGGGTTAAAGGCAGCGTCTCACGCTGAATCTTGGGGAGAGAACTACCATCTAAAGCGAACAAGGCCCTGGGCTCCCCTAACTGTCTGAGAGGAATGTCATGTTCCCGAGCCCAGGTCTCGTCCATAAAACAGCCCTCCGCCCCAGAGTCTATCAAGGCACTGCAGGAAGCAGATGAACCGGGCCAGCGGAGATGGACCGGAAAGGTAGTGCGTGATCCAGAAGGAGAGGCCTGAGTAGTTGCGCTCACCAGTAGCCCTCCTCTTACTGATGAGCTCTGGCCCTTTACTGGACATGAGGTGACAAAATGACCAGCGGAGCCGCAGTAGAGACAGGCGATTGGTGATTCTCCGTTCCCTCTCCTTGGCCGAGATGCGAATACCCCCAGCTGCATAGGCTCAGCATCCGAGCCGGCGGGGGAGGGTGGCAGTGATGCGGCAGGTGGCAGTGATGTGGAGAGGGGAGCAACGGAGAACGTGAGCTCCTTTCCACGAGCTCGGCGACGAAGATCAAACCGTCGCTCTATGCGAATAGCGAGAGCTATTAAGGAGTCCAGACTGGAAGGAACCTCCCGGGAGAGGATCTCATCCTTAACCTCGACGTGGAGACCCTCCAGAAACGAGCGAGCAAAGCCGGCTCGTTCCAGTCACTAGAGGCAGCGAGAGTGCGAAACTCAATAGAATAATCCGTTATGGATCTATTCCCTGACATAGGGAAGACAGGGCCCTGGAAGCCTCCTCGCCAAAAACAGAACGGTCAAAAACCCGTATCATCTCCTCCTTAAAGTCCTGATACTGGTTTATACACTCAGCCCTCGCCTCCCAGACTGCCGTGCCCCACTCACGCGCCCCGTCCGGTAAGGAGAGAAATGACGTAGGCGATGCGGGCTGCGCTCCTGGAGTAAGTGTTGGGCTGGAGAGAGAACACCACATCACACTGAGTGAGGAATGAGCGGCACTCAGTGGGCTCCCCAGAGTAACACGGCGGGTTGTTGATCCTGGGCTCCGGAGACTCGGAAACCCTGGAAGTGGGCGGTGGATCGAGGTGGAGTTGGTGAACCCGTCTTGTGAGGTCGGAGACTTGGACGGCCAGGGTCTCAACGGCATGTTGAGCAGCAGACAATTCCTCCTCGTGTCTGCCTAGCATCGCTCCCTGGATCTCGACGGCGGAGTGAAAAGGGTCCGGAGCCGCTGGGTCCATTCTTGGTCTGATTCTTCTGTTATGAACTTGAGTGAAGACCCAAACGCGGTTTTAACAGAAAACAGAGTTCTTTAATAAAAAACAGGAATGGCATAAATCCTCTTCCAACGTAGTCAATGGAACAAAAGAACGTAGTATAATGCAGGTTGCACCTGCCATGCAGACTCCGACAGGACAGGACAAGGTGGAAGCAAACGAGACGACAGCTTGCTTCTGGCATCAAAAAACACAAACAAGAATCAGACACTGAAAGTAGCAGGAACAGAGAAAGAAATAGAGACCTAATCAGAGGGGGAAGAGAGAACAGGTGGGGAAAGAGAGAATGAGCTAGTTAGGGGAAATATAGAACAGCTGAGGGATGAGAGACAGAGAAGGTAACCTGAAAAGACCAGCAGAGAGAGAGAGAATGAAGAGAAAGGACAGAACAGACATAACAAGACATGACAC
>NW_027016072.1:0-10493 GCF_036934945.1 Oncorhynchus masou masou | reverse complement strand
CCCAAAATCAAATAACATTGTGGTGCAGGCTTCATTGTGGGCCTATTTTTCTCATGGTCGCTGCGCTCAGACCGAGCGAGCTACGGTCAAGCGGGGCACCTCGTTGGACTCGGCACGGCCTTGGGATTATGTTTATGCCATTGCCTGCTCTCTGTGTCTTTAAACACCACGCTTTGTCACTCCATCCTTGCTGTGTGTGTGTGTGAGAGCTTTTCTTTGACATCTGTTGGGAAAAATGACTGATTTACAGTTCATGGGGGTTGTCTAATCACACATATGAAGTTTTGGACAGATCTGATTTTTTTAACCCTTCCAAACAGCCCCTGAGTCACCAATTCTGGCACTTCCGGTTGGCACAGGAAGCTATAAATACACACATGTCTTGACTGACATAGAAACCTAGGGAATCCTGAGTTTTAAGTCTTTAAGTTGAGAATTGACTGATCTACACAGGGTTGAATAATGCAGAGGCCTCGGCACCTTTCGAGGTGATGTACATCCAAATACCTTTTGGGTCAATCTAACCACTTCCGGTTGCTCCAGGAAGCTTAGAATCGACACAGGTAGACCTCATAGTGGTCTGATGGAATGTCATAGAAGACAGGTTCATACAGCATTCATAACCCATAAAGACCCCAGGTTGTATTTAGGGGAGCAGGCAATGTATTCCTATGGGGAGAGAAGTCAATGCACACTGTTTTTTGTAAACACCTTCTTTTAACTGTGAAAGGTTAATGCCACACAGTCAAGGTTAGGCTTGCACAGATCGGGAGGACCTTAGGAACAGTCCTGTGTTTGAATTGTCCTTCTAAACCTAACGGTTCCGCCGCTGTCACCCAAAATCCAATGACATTGTGGTGCAGGCATCATTATGGGCCTATTTTTCTCATGGTCCGCTGCGCTCAGACCGAGCGGCTACGGTCAAGAGGGGCACCTGCGTGGACTCGGCACGGCCTTGGGATTATGTTTATGCCATTGCCTGCTCTCTGTGTCTTTAAACACCACGCTTTGTCACTCCATCCTTGCTGTGTGTGTGTGGGAGAGCTTTTCTTTGACATCTGTTGGGAAAATGACTGATTTACAGTTCATGGGGGTTGTCTAATCACACAGATGAAGTTTTGGAAAGATCTGATATTTTAACCCCTCCAAACAGCCCATGAGACACCAATTATGGCACTTCCGGTTGGCACAGGAAGCTGTAACTCAACATACATCCTCATTGGGCTATTCCATTAGAGAATCCTGAGTTTAAGTCTTTACCATGAAAACTGACTGATTTACACAGGGTTCAATGCACTATCCATCAAATTGCAGGCAGTGTATGGGTATACACTTTTAGGGCGATTTGAACCACTTCCGGTTGGTCCAGAAGCTTAGAATCGACACAGGTAGACCTTATAGTGGTCTGGATGGACTGGTACCAAAGACAGGTTCATACAACATTCATAACCCATATAGACTCCAGGTTGTATTTAGTGGAGCAGCCAATATATTCCTATGGGAGAGAAGTCAATGAACACTGTTTTTATGTAAAACACCTTCTTTGACTGTGAAGGGTTAATGTCACACGGTCAAGGATAGGCTTGGACAGATCAGGAGGACCTAGGAACAGTCCTGTGGTTGAATTGTCTTTCTAAATCCTAACGGTTCCGCCGCTGTCACCCAAAATCAAATGACTTACTGGTGAAGGCTTCATATTGGGCCTATTTTTCTCATGGTCGCCGCGCTCAGACCCCGGCGAGCTACGGTCAGCGGGGCGCTACGTTGGACTCGGCACAGTCTGGACACTATGGTGATGCCATTGTTTGTGTTGATTTCAGAATGTCCATTTGGTCATGTTTTCTCACTTTTGCAAAGTCACTGTGCATTTGCCATATGGTTAACTGGGCAGTCACCATCACCAATTTGTCATGCCATAAAAATCATGTAGGAATGCCAAATTGACTGGCCCGATGATTTTATAGGGATGGCTGGGCAGTGATTTTGGTACCTCTCCATGGCTCGTTTGGGTTGATTTCAGAATGTCGCTTTTGGTGATGGTACCTCACCGCTAAACATATTGCAAATGTTCCTTACTTTTGCAAAGTCACAAAAATTCTTGCAAATGCCAAATTGACTGGCCCGATGACCTCGGGATGGCTGGGCAGTGATACTGGTACCTCTCCATCGCTCGTTGGGCTGATTTCAGAATGTCCATTTGGTGATTTTCTCACTCTTTCAAAGTCACTGTGCATTTGCCATATGGTTTTCTGGGCAGTCACCATCACCAATTTGTCATGCTATAAAAATCATGCAGGAATGCCAAATTGACTGGCCCGATGACCTCAGGATGGCTGGGCAGTGATACTGGTACCTCTCCATGGCTCGTTTGGGTTGATTTCAGAATGTCGCTTTTGGTGATGGTACCTCACTGTTAAAACATATTGCAAATGTTCCTTACTTTTTGCAAAGTCACTGAAAATTTGTGCAGGAATGCCAAATTGACTGGCCCGATGACCTCAGGATGGCTGGGCAGTGATACTGGTACCTCTCCATGGCTCGTTTGGGTTGATTTCAGAATGTCGCTGGTGATGGTACCTCACTGTTAAAACATATTGCAAATGTTCCTTACTTTTGCAAAGTCACAGAAAATTTTTGCAGGAATGCCAAATTGACTGGCCAGATGACCTCAGGATGGCTGTGATACTGGTGCCTCTCATGGCCGTTTGGGTTGATTTCAGAATGTCGCTTTTGGTGATGGTACCTCACTGTTAAAACATATTGCAAATGTTCCTTACTTTTGCAAAGTCACTGCAGGAATGCCAAATTGACTGGCCCGATGACATAGGGATGTCTGGGCAGTGATACTGGTACCTCTCCATCGCTCGTTTGGGTTGATTTCAAAATGTCGCTTTTGGTGATGGTACCTCACCGCTAAACATATTGCTAATGGACAAGAGTCACCTGCAAGTCACCGTCCATCAGTCAATTTGATATCATTCTGACACCAAACTGATACAAACTGACACCAAACCCACTTTTCCCAACTCATTTAGGAGCCAAGTATAACATACTTCAGAGCTGGCCCAAAATTCACAAGGCCTTCGGTACAAAACATTAAAAAACCATAAAACACATAGTTACTTTCTAGCTGCGGGGCCAGTTCGGACATTATGTGTAGTCCTATGTGAGGCGACCCCGAATCCCGAGTTTCGGCTCGATAGGTCATTTGGTGTCCGAGTAAAAGCCTAATTGGTGCTGAAAATCCACTTTTTCCATGCCTTGCTACGGGGTCCTTGAATGAGCTATCGGACCGAGATGTTGGGTTCTGTCTCTATGGGCCGAGACGGTCACAATGCACCTAGTCTTGTGTCTCTGGGACATTTCTAAATGTCGCCATTTTTCGTAATGGTCAAAATGAATTGAAGTCATTGCAAATGTTCGACGCTGTTTCTCGGTCCGAGAACCTCCTAGAGCGCCGTAACTCACCACGCACTATCTACCTGAGGTCTAGAACAGGATTCTAAAGTTTCGGAACTCTAGGTCTGACGGTTCTTTTTTAGCTCGAACAAAGCTAACTATTGGAGGCACTGTCAGTCTCTACACACCCCAATACGTCCCTCCATCCAAGTTGTGTATCTGTGTGATTTATTTTTCCTTTGAATTTTTATGGGAAAAATGACTGATTTACAGTTCATGGGGGTTGTCTAATCACACATATGAAGTTTTGGACAGATCTGATTTTTTTAACCCTTCCAAACAGCCCCTGAGACACCAATTATGGCACTTCCGGTTTGGCACAGGAAGCTATAAATACACACATGTCTTGACTTACATAGAAACCTAGGGAATCCTGAGTTTTAAGTCTTTAAGTTGAGAATTGACTGATCTACACAGGGTTGAAAAATGCAGAGGCCTCTGCACCTTTCGAGGTGATGTACATCCAAATACCTTTTGGGTCAATCTAACCACTTCCGGTTGCTCCAGGAAGCTTAGAATCGACACAGGTAGACCTCATAGTGGTCTGATGGAATGTCATAGAAGACAGGTTCATACAGCATTCATAACCCATAAAGACCCCAGGTTGTATTTAGGGAGCAGGCAATGTATTCCTATGGGGAGAGAAGTCAATGCACACTGTTTTTGTAAACACCTTCTTTTAACTGTGAAAGGTTAATGCCACACAGTCAAGGTTAGGCTTGCACAGATCAGGAGGACCTTAGGAACAGTCCTGTGTTTGAATTGTCCTTCTAAACCTAACGGTTCCGCCGCTGTCACCCAAAATCCAATGACATTGTGGTGCAGGCATCATTGTGGGCCTATTTTTCTCATGGTCGCTGCGCTCCAGACCGAGCGAGCTACGGTCAAGAGGGGCACCTCGTTGGACTCGGCACGGCCTTGGGATTATGTTTATGCCATTGCCTGCTCTCTGTGTCTTTAAACACCACGCTTTGTCACTCCATCCTTGCTGTGTGTGTGTGTGAGAGCTTTTCTTTGACATCTGTTGGGAAAAATGACTGATTTACAGTTCATGGGGGTTGTCTAATCACACATATGAAGTTTTGGACAGATCTGATTTTTTTAACCCTTCCAAACAGCCCCTGAGTCACCAATTATGGCACTTCCGGTTGGCACAGGAAGCTATAAATACACACATGTCTTGACTGACATAGAAACCTAGGGAATCCTGAGTTTTAAGTCTTTAAGTTGAGAATTGACTGATCTACACAGGGTTGAATAATGCAGAGGCCTCGGCACCTTTTCGAGGTGATGTACATCCAAATACCTTTTGGGTCAATTTAACCACTTCCGGTTGCTCCAGGAAGCTTAGAATCGACACAGGTAGACCTCATAGTGGTCTGATGGAATGTCATAGAAGACAGGTTCATACAGCATTCATAACCCATAAAGACCCCAGGTTGTATTTAGGGGAGCAGGCAATGTATTCCTATGGGGAGAGAAGTCAATGCACACTGTTTTTTTGTAAACACCTTCTTTTAACTGTGAAAGGTTAATGCCACACAGTCAAGGTTAGGCTTGCACAGATCGGGAGGACCTTAGGAACAGTCCTGTGTTTGAATTGTCCTTCTAAACCTAACGGTTCCGCCGCTGTCACCCAAAATCAAATGACATTGTGGTGCAGGCTTCATTGTGGGCCTATTTTTCTCATGGTCGCTGCGCTCAGACCGAGTGAGCTACGGTCAAGCGGGGCACCTCGTTGGACTCGGCACGCCTTGGGATTATGTTTATGCCATTGCCTGCTCTCTGTGTCTTTAAACACCACGCTTTGTCACTCCATCCTTGCTGTGTGTGTGTGTGAGAGCTTTTTCTTTGACATCTGTTGGGAAAAATGACTGATTTACAGTTCATGGGGGTTGTCTAATCACACATATGAAGTTTTGGACAGATCTGATTTTTTAACCCTTCCAAACAGCCCCTGAGACACCAATTATGGCACTTCCGGTTGGCACAGGAAGCTATAAATAAACTCATATCCTCATTGGGGGGATGCCTTTACAGAAT
Source organism: Oncorhynchus masou masou (assembly GCF_036934945.1). Taxonomy (NCBI): domain Eukaryota; kingdom Metazoa; phylum Chordata; class Actinopteri; order Salmoniformes; family Salmonidae; genus Oncorhynchus; species Oncorhynchus masou. The sequence goes on along the minus strand of NW_027016072.1, from coordinate 4,991 downwards.
CCTGAGTTTTAAGTCTTTACGTTAAGAACTGCGTTATTTACGGAGGGTTTAGTGAGTGTGTGTTATTTCAGAAAATCATAGAAAATCACAGAAATGTCGCAGAGCTCCGCAGCACATTTTAAAAATACTCGTATGAACACCCTGCAACTGGATCTGTAACCGTTGAAAAAAAAACCCACCTATATCTGAACATCACGATCTGGTCAACGTACGATTTCTCGTAAATGACGATAGATAAATGGCCGATTTTTTATTGACACCGGAGGCTCCTTGACTTTGACGTGAAGTGAAAAATCTTTTCTCTATTTTCATTTTGGACCTTTAATCCCAGAAATATGGCCATAACTCAAAAACCGTTGAGGCCTAGACGCCATCTTGTTCGGGGCCATCTTCCCATAATGCCAAACCTACGCTCACCAAGTTTCGGCTTCGAAATATTTTCGGTTTCCGAGATATGGCACGTCGTGATTCGTGATGTTTTGTCCAATAGCAATATGATTGCTTATGCCCTCTTGTGGGATATTTCGGCATTGCGCAAAAATGGGCTAAAATTTGTTTATTTTATTAAACGAAAACCGAATGTCCGACAAAGTTCATTTGATGACTTCCCGGTAGGTCTGGCCCTACCGCTCGGCCCGACGCCGTCCCCGAATTTCTAAAATGTTTTCGGACGTCTAGTAAGGGACCGTACAGTTCCAATAGGGACTTTCTCACTAACTATACGGTGATTGTCGAAATGTTCCCTTAAGGTATGTAAGGGCTGTGAGGAGCAGCCACCTGACCGAAATTACGGATGAAACGACGAGAAATTAGCGTAAGCCCAGAAAGCTTCTGCAGCTCGACGCGTGACTTAGGAACGGGCCAATCAATGACAGCCTGGACCTTAGCGGGATCCATCTTAATGCCCTCAGCGGAAATAACGGAACCGAGAAAGGGACAGAGGCGGCATGAAAAGTGCACTTCTCAGCCTTCACATAAAGACAGTTCTCCAAAAGGCGCTGGAGGACGCTAAGCCGCACGTGGAACATGAATCGAGAGAGACGGTGAAAAAATCAGGATATCGTCCATGTAACGAAAACAAAATGTTCAGCATGTCTTCTCAGGACGTCGTTAACTAGTGCCTGAAAGACAGCTGGAGCGTTAACGAGGCCGAAAGGAAGAACCCGGTATTCAAAGTGCCCTAACGAGTGTTAAACGTCAGCCTTCCACTCGGCCCCTCCCTGATGCGCACGATGGTAGGCGTTACGAAGGTCCACTTGGTGAAAACCTGGCTCCTGCAGGATCTCAAGGCAGAAGACATAAGAGGAAGCGGATAACGATTCTTAACTGTTATGTCATCTGGCCTCGATAATCCACGCATGGGCGCAGGACCCGTCCTTCTGAACAAAAAAACCCGCCCGCCTCCGGGGCGGGAGAGGAGGAGGAGACAGTACCGGCGCGAGCGAAACCGACAAATAATCCTTCGAGAGCCTTACGTTCTGGGAGCCGACAGAGAGTATAATCTACCCCGGGGGGAGTAGTTCCCGGAAGGAGATCAATACTACAGTCATACGACCGGTGTGGAGGGAGAGAAGTGGCCTTGGAACGACTGAACACCGTGCGCAGATCGTGATACTCCTCCGGCACCCCTGTCAAATCGCCAGGCTCCTCCTGTGAAGAAGAGACAGAGGAAACAGGAGGGATAGCAGACATTAAACAGGTCACATGACAAGAAACATTCCAGGATAGGATAGTATTACTAGACCAATTAATAGAAGGGTTATGGCGCACTAGCCAGGGATGACCCAAAACAACAGGTGTAAAAGGTGAACGAAAAATTAAAAAAGAAATGGTTTCGCTATGATTACCAGAGACAGTGAGGGTTAAAGGCAGCGTCTCACGCTGAATCTTGGGGAGAGAACTACCATCTAAAGCGAACAAGGCCGTGGGCTCCCCTAACTGTCTGAGAGGAATGTCATGTTCCCGAGCCCAGGTCTCGTCCATAAAACAGCCCTCCGCCCCAGAGTCTATCAAGGCACTGCAGGAAGCAGATGAACCGGGCCAGCGGAGATGGACCGGAAAGGTAGTGCGTGATCCAGAAGGAGAGGCCTGAGTAGTTGCGCTCACCAGTAGCCCTCCTCTTACTGATGAGCTCTGGCTTTTACTGGACATGAGGTGACAAAATGACCAGCGGAGCCGCAGTAGAGACAGAGGCGATTGGTGATTCTCCGTTCCCTCTCCTTGGCCGAGATGCGGATACCCCCCAGCTGCATAGGCTCAGCATCCGAGCCGAGGCGGAGGAGGGTGGCAGTGATGCGGCAGGTGGCAGTGATGTGGAGAGGGAGCAACGGAGAACGCGAGCTCCTTTCCACGAGCTCGGCGACGAAGATCAAACCGTCGCTCTATGCGAATAGCGAGAGCTATTAAGGAGTCCAGACTGGAAGGAACCTCCCGGGAGAGGATCTCATCCTTAACCTCGACGAGGAGACCCTCCAGAAAACGAGCGAGCAAAGCCGGCCTGTTCCAGTCACTAGAGGCAGCGAGAGTGCGAAACTCAATAGAATAATCCGTTATGGATCGATTCCCCTGACATAGGGAAGACAGGGCCCTGGAAGCCTCCTCCCCAAAAACAGAACGGTCAAAAACCCGTATCATCTCCTCCTTAAAGTCCTGATACTGGTTAATACACTCAGCCCTCGCCTCCCAGATTGCCGTGCCCCACTCACGCGCCTCGTCCGGTAAGGAGAGAAATGACGTAGGCGATGCGGGCTGCGCTCCTGGAGTAAGTGTTGGGCTGGAGAGAGAACACCACATCACACTGAGTGAGGAATGAGCGGCACTCAGTGGGCTCCCCAGAGTAACACGGCGGGTTGTTGATCCTGGGCTCCGGAGACTCGGAAACCCTGGAAGTGGGCGGTGGATCGAGGTGGAGTTGGTGAACCTGTCTTGTGAGGTCGGAGACTTGGACGGCCAGGGTCTCAACGGCATGTCGAGCAGCAGACAATTCCTCCTCGTGTCTGCCTAGCATCGCTCCCTGGATCTCGACGGCGGAGTGAAAAGGGTCCGGAGCCGCTGGGTCCATTCTTGGTCTGATTCTTCTGTTATGTACTTGAGTGAAGACCCAAAGCGGTTTTAACAGAAAACAGAGTTCTTTAATGAAAAACAGGAATGGCATAAATCCTCTTCCAACGTAGTCAATGGAACAAAAAGAACGTTAGTATAATGCAGGATGCACCTGCCAGGCAGACTCCGACAGGATAGGACAAGGTGGAAGCAAACGAGACGACAGCTTGCTTCTGGCATCAAAAACACAAACAAGAATCAGACACTGAAAGTAGCAGGAACAGAGAGAGAAATAGAGACCTAATCAGAGGGGGAAGAGAGAACAGGTGTGAAAGAGTGAATGAGCTAGTTAGGGAAGATGTAGAACAGCTGAAGAATGAGAGACAGAGAAGGTAACCTAAAAAGACCAGCAGAGAGAGACAGAGTGAAGAGAAAGGACAGGAACAGACATAACAAGACATGACAGTTAACCCACTGTTCCTAGGCTGTCACTGAAAATAAGAATTTGTTCTTAACTGACGTGCCTAGTAAAATAAAGGTAAAAAATAAAAAATAAAAAAACAAACCAGTTGATTGGTAGTGGAAACCAAACATGACTGGAAAAGTCATGTTCTGTGTGGAATTATTTACCCTGGAATGAGACAGAATTCCACACACGACACAAGCGGTTCACAAAATGTTTTGTGTTAGGCTATAAAAACAGATTTTATCAAACAAAAGATCATTCATTGTGTAACAATGAGCATTGGAGAATCCAAACAGACAAAGATCACCAAAGGTAAACGATTTATTATAATGCAGTTTGTGATTATGTTACGCATGTGCTGGTTAAAATTGTTTTTTTATGGGGCTCTATACTCAGATAATCGTATCGTATTCTTTTCGCAGTAAATATTTTTTTTAATCTGACAACACAGTTGGATTAGGCAATTCTAGGCTTTCGATACATTTTTAAGTCATTTAGATACATGTGAGACACTTGTATTTTCATGAATGTGTAATATGACTATTTATGTAGCGATCACCGTATGTTGTGGAATTTCAGCACGCTAGCGGGTTCCGTGCGCAGACAGGTTAAGATAAAGTCTATTTAAGTAGATTTTTTGGGGGTCTTTTGGATTAGGATGGGTAGGTATAGTTATTAGTTGAGTAAGATTTAGTTCTTTACAAATATCTTTGTCCAGATTGAGATCGAAATTGGATTCCGATAATCAATAATTCAGAGTTTACATAATTAGACATTAACTCAAACAATTTGCTTAGAGCAGAAACCAGATCTGAGGTTGGGCACAACTCTCGCTAAGCGTTAATAGTGCATTATGACCAAGGACCACATTTAGAACTAAGCATACTGTTTCAGAACAGAAATTGAAATGGACACAGTGACATCTAGGTTGCATTTTACATATATGACAATGCCTCCACCTCCACCCTAGCCACTCTGTCTGCTCTGTAGAAATTATACAAGCCAACAGAACATCTGAGTCTGGAACAGAGACGCAGAGCCAGGATTCAGATATAATCCATATGTCAACATGTGATTGTGAGACCAGTATTTCAATCAAATCTAGCTTTTGGATCAAGCTTCTAGCATTCAAATGAATAATTCCTAGGCCACTATTTCAAGAGCTCATATCAGATGGAGCACTCAAGGTAATATTAGATGAGAGCGACGCTTCCTTGTGTAACTACTGACAGGCCTGAGTTAGTGGAGATGGGATTACTTTAACAATACCCATTTGCCTGTACGAGGAAGTACAGATGACTGTCGTTGGTTTCATGACTACCTAAAGGATAGAAGGGCTGTTAGAGTCAACAGCATCCAGTCAGTGCCATTGGAGTTGGTTAAAGGGTCCCACAACGTTTTATACTTGGTCCATTACTGTTCTCTACATAAACAATATCGGTGATAAGATAAGAAAGTGCCAAATTCATTTTTATGCTGATGA
>NW_027016071.1:0-10493 GCF_036934945.1 Oncorhynchus masou masou | reverse complement strand
GGCAGTGGAGTGTGGGGTCCACTATATGGCAGTGGAGTGTGGGGTCCACTATATGGCAGTGGAGTGTGGGGTCCACTATATGGCAGTGGAGTGTGGGGTCCACTATATGGCAGTGGAGTGTGGGGTCCACTATATGGCAGTGAGTATGGGGTCCACTATATGGCAGTGGAGGTGTGGGGTCCACTATATGGCAGTGGAGTGTGGGGTCCACTATATGGCAGTGGAGTGTGGGGTCCACTATATGGCAGAGGAGTGTGGGGTCCACTATATGGCAGTGAAGGCTGGGGTCCACTATATGGCAGAGGAGTGTGGGGTCCACTATATGGCAGTGGAGTGTGGGGTCCACTATATGGCAGAGGAGTGTGGGGTCCACTATATGGCAGTGGAGTGTGGGGTCCACTATATGGCAGTGGAGTGTGGGGTCCACTATATGGCAGTGGAGTGTGGGGTCCACTATATGGCAGTGGAGTGTGGGGTCCACTATATGGCAGTGGAGTGTGGGGTCCACTATATGGCAGTGGAGTGTGGGGTCCACTATATGGCAGTGGAGTGTGGGGTCCACTATATGGCAGTGGAGTGTGGGGTCCACTATATGGCAGTGGAGTGTGGGTCCACTATATGGCAGTGGGAGTGTGGGGTCCACTATGTGGCAGTGGAGTGTGGGGTCCACTATATGGCAGTGGAGTGTGGGGTCCACTATATGGCAGTGGAGTGTGGGGTCCACTATATGGCAGTGGAGTGTGGGGTCCACTATATGGCAGTGAAGTATGGGGTCCACTATGTGGCAGTGGAGTGTGGGGTCCACTATATGGCAGTGGAGTGTGGGGTCCACTATATGGCAGTGAAGTATGGGGTCCACTATGTGGCAGTGGAGTGTGGGGTCCACTATATGGCAGTGGAGTGTGGGGTCCACTATATGGCAGTGGAGTGTGGGGTCCACTATATGGCAGTGGAGTATGGGGTCCACTATATGGCAGTGGAGTGTGGGGTCCACTATATGGCAGTGGAGGTGGGGTCCACTATATGGCAGTGGAGTGTGGGGTCCACTATATGGCAGTGGAGTGTGGGGTCCACTATATGGCAGTGGAGTGTGGGGTCCACTATATGGCAGTGGAGTGTGGGGTCCACTATATGGCAGTGGAGTATGGGGTCCACTATATGGCAGTGGAGTGTGGGGTCCACTTACAAAGCAAGAATTTGCCAAATGGGACAAACATCCAATTGAAATCCTGCATGTGGATTTCTATAAGAGCATCCTCAGAGTACAGAGAAAAACTCAAAACAACGCAATGCAGAGCAGAGCAGAATTAGGCCAATTCTGTCTTCTGATTAATATCCCCCCCCAAAAAATATCCACCACATGTTATAATAATTTAAAAACAAGTGACCCCACTCCTTTACAAAGCCCTCAAATGCCAAGAGTTGACAATAAAAAAAGAGTCCCCTCATACAGCTGGTCCTGAGGCTCAATCCGACCAACCCAATAAAGCAGCTGGCCCAACCAAATCATCACAAAACAAAAATTAAAAATATATCACCTATTGGAAAGACACCACAAAAAAATTAACTTCGAGTAAACTTCAATGCTATTTGTCTCTAAACAGACAGTACATGGTGGCAGACTATCTGACCACTGTGACTGATAGAAAACTGAGGAAAACAGACTCAGGGAGCACAGCCTGGCCATTGTGACGGGTCGTCACAGACAAAACCTGGCTGTCCAGAGAGGACAGGGTGCGCTAATGCTGCACCCAGGAAGAGATAGAGACAGCTGTATTTTCTGTCAAATTGTGGCAGATATAAAAAATATATATAAAGCAATACGAACAATTTGAAAACCTAAATGATGAAGATAACTTCAATATATAGTTGGTGAAAAAACAAAATGGCAGCCAAATGTGTGGACTCCTGGCACAAACTGAGGAACAGCCAATGAGAAGTAGAGGGTGATTATTCAACCTGAGGGGACAGCCAATGAGAAGTAGAGGGTGATTATTCAACCTGAGGGGACAGCCAATGAGAAATAGAGGGTGATTATTCAACCTGAGGGGACAGCCCGTAGAGAAGTAAGGGTGATTATTCAACCTGAGGGGACAGCCAATGAGAAGTAGAGGGTGATTATTCAACCTGAGGGGACAGCCAATGAGAAGTAGAGGGTGATTATTCAACCTGAGGGGACAGCCCGTGAGAAGTAGAGGGTGATTATTCAACCTGAGGGGACAGCCAATGAGAAGTAGAGGGTGATTATTCAACCTGAGGGGACAGCCAATGAGAAGTAGAGAGTGATATTTCAACCTGAGGGGACAGCCAATGAGAAGTAGAGGGTGATTATTCAACCTGAGGGGACAGCCAATGAGAAGTAGAGTGATCATCAACAGTCTAGTCTATTCCTGTCTTTGACCAACCTTGTTATACGTTTACTCTTACAATGGAAGTGTTTTGCTTTCCACGACAATAAAGTACATTTACATCATTTTACATTTAAGTCATTTGGCAGACGCTCTTATCCAGAGCGACTTACAAATTGGTGAATTCACCTTATGACATCCAAGTATATTGAATTGAATTAATTTTGACTCTCTCTTTTCCCCCACACTCTCTCTCCCACCCTCTTTCTCTCTCTCTCTCTCTCTCTCTCTCTCTCTCTCTCTCTCTCTCTCTCTCTCTCTCTCTCTCTCTGTCTCTCTCTCTCTCTCTCTCTCTCTCTCTGTCTCTCTCTCTCTCTCTCTCTCTCCTCCTCTCTCTCTCTCTCTCTCTCTCTCTCGTGTGTTGAGAGGCAACAGGAACTGGGGCAGTGTAGTTTTGCACACATGCCTCCAGCAGCTTTGTGAGCATCTCCCCGTGCTGTGACTGTGTGGTGCTGTATGTAGGCCACGGTTGGCCCAGCTTGACGAGAGGAAGGAAAGTGGGGTACAAGAGACCGTGGCAGCCAGCTAGGCAGCAACCTGAGAGGACTGGAGAGAGACGGGAGCCCGGCTGCCTGGCTGAATGTAGCGTAACTATGAGTTATGCAACATGGTTACAGCCGTGACCGCATTGGAGAGTAACGATCTAGACTCCAAGACACTGGCTGTCTGGCTAGAGGAGCTGTCCAGAGGAGCTGGATAGAGTAGCTGTCCAGAGGAGCTGGATAGAGTAGCTGTCCAGAGTAGCTGGATAGAGTATCTACCTGGAGTAGCTGGATAGTAGCAGGATAGAGGATAGAGTAGCTGTCCAGAGTAGCTGGATAGAGTATCTTTCCAGAGTAGCTGGATTGAGTATCTACCTGGAGTAGCTGGATAGTAGCAGGATAGAGGATAGAGTAGCAGGATAGAGGATAGAGTAGCTGGGTAGAGTATCTACCTGGAGTAGCTGGATAGAGGATAGAGTAGCAGGATAGAGGATAGAGTAGCAGGATAGAGGATAGAGTAGCTGGGTAGAGTATCTACCTGGAGTAGCTGGATAGTAGCAGGATAGAGGATAGAGTAGCAGGATAGAGGATAGAGTAGCTGGGTAGAGTATCTACCTGGAGTAGCTGGATAGAGGATATAGTAGCAGGGTAGAGGATAAAGTAGCAAGATAGAGGATAGAGTAGCAGGGTAGAGGATAAAGTAGCAGGATAGAGGATAGAGTAGCAGGATAGAGGATAGAGTAGCTGGGTAGAGTATCTACCTGGAGTAGCTGGATAGTAGCAGGATAGAGGATATAGTAGCAGGGTAGAGGATAAAGTAGCTGGATAGTAGCAGGATAGAGGATAGAGTAGCTGGGTAGAGTATCTACCTGGAGTAGCTGGATAGTAGCAGGATAGAGGATAGAGTAGCAGGGTAGAGGATAAAGTAGCAAGATAGAGGATAGAGTAGCTGGATAGTAGCAGGATAGAGGATAGAGTAGCAGGATAGAGTAACTGGATAGAGTATCTACCTGGAGTAGCTGGAGAGAGGATAGAGTAGCAGGATAGAGGATATAGTATCAGGATAGAGGATAGAGTAGCTGGATAGAGGATAGAGTAGCTGGATAGAGGATAGAGTAGCAGGATAGAGGATAGAGTAGCAGGATAGAGGATAGAGTAGCAGGATAGAGGATAGAGTAGCTGGATAGAGGATAGAGTAGCAGGATAGAGTAACTGGATAGAGTATCTACCTGGAGTAGTTGGATAGAGTAGCAGGATAGAGGATAGAGTAGCAGGATAGAGGATAGAGTAGCTGGATAGTAGCAGGATAGAGGATAGAGTAGCAGGATAGAGTAGAAGGATATAGGATAGAGTAGCTGGATAGAGTAGAAGGATAGAGGATAGAGTAGCTGGATAGAGTATCTACCTGGAGTAGCTGGATAGTAGCAGGATAGAAGATAGAGTAGCAGGATAGAGGATAGAGTAGCTGGATAGAGTAGCAGGATAGAGGATAGAGTAGCTGGATAGAGTAGCAGGATAGAGGATAGAGTAGCAGGATAGAGGATAGAGTAGCTGGATAGAGGATAGAGTAGCTGGATAGAGTTGGATAGAGTACCTGCTTGGAGTAGTTGGATAAAGTCCCTTGAATAGAGCTGGACAGAGTACCTGCTTGGAGTAGTTGGATAAAGTCCCTTGAATAGAGCTGGACAGAGTACCTGCTTGGAGTAGTTGGATAAAGTCCCTTGAATAGAGCTGGACAGAGTAACTGGCTAGAGTCGCTGGCTGGAGCACAGGAGAGTATGACTGGATGAGAGTTAACTAGCGAAGGTTAATCAAATCAAATCAAATGTTATTTGTCACATGTGCAGAATAAAACAGGTGTAGACCTTACTGTGAAATGCTTACTTACAAGCCCTTAACCAACACGGCTGTTCAAGATGAATTAGTCTGTATGTTCATTGGTTGTTGAGAAATTATATGATATTGAAAATAGCTTTTGAAAATCACCTGATGATAATTTTGAGAAATGTGCTGTTAAACACGTTAGTATTATAGAAAATTCAGTGACCAGGATTCACAACCTGTTGTTAATTAACCCACTACCTTATTGCCATTAGACCCCCAACCTCTTGATGAGGCCACTAGGTGTTGGGTTAAGGTTGCTAAAGTATTCATACACTATGTGGGCTATTCTTTAGCAGTCACAACATGTCTTTATGCTGTACTGTAAAACAAATACACATTACAGTGTTTAGTCTTGGTGGGCCATCGGCTGGCACTCAGACAGACAGACAGACCGTATGCAACATTACAGTGTTTAGTCTTGGTGGGCCATCGGCTGGCACTCAGACAGACAGACCGTATGCAACATTACAGTGTTTAGTCTTGGTGGGCCATCGGCTGGCACTCAGACAGACAGACAGACCGTATGCAACATTACAGTGTTTAGTCTTGGTGGGCCATCGGCTGGCACTCAGACAGACAGCCAGACCGTATGCAACATTACAGTGTTTAGTCTTGGTGGGCCATCGGCTGGCACTCAGACAGACAGACCGTATGCAACATTACAGTGTTTAGTCTTGGTGGGCCATCGGCTGGCACTCAGACAGACAGACCGTATGCAATATTACAGTGTTTAGTCTTGGTGGGCCATCGGCTGGCACTCAGACAGACAGACAGACCTATGCAACATTACAGTGTTTAGTCTTGGTGGGCCATCGGCTGGCACTCAGACAGACGACAGACCGTATGCAACATTACAGTGTTTAGTCTTGGTGGGCCATCGGCTGGCACTCAGACAGACAGACCGTATGCAACATTACAGTGTTTAGTCTTGGTGGGCCATCGGCTGGCACTCAGACAGACAGACAGACCGTATGCAACATTACAGTGTTTAGTCTTGGTGGGCCATCGGCTGGCACTCAGACAGACAGACAGACCGTATGCAACATTACAGTGTTTAGTCTTGGTGGGCCATCGGCTGGCACTCAGACAGACAGACAGACCGTATGCAACATTACAGTGTTTAGTCTTGGTGGGCCATCGGCTGGCACTCAGACAGACAGCCAGACCGTATGCAACATTACAGTGTTTAGTCTTGGTGGGCCATCGGCTGGCACTCAGACAGACAGACAGACCGTATGCAACATTACAGTGTTTAGTCTTGGTGGGCCATCGGCTGGCACTCAGACAGACAGCCAGACCGTATGCAACATTACAGTGTTTAGTCTTGGTGGGCCATCGGCTGGCACTCAGACAGACAGACCGTATGCAACATTACAGTGTTTAGTCTTGGTGGGCCATCGGCTGGCACTCAGACAGACAGCCAGACCGTATGCAACATTACAGTGTTTAGTCTTGGTGGGCCATCGGCTGGCACTCAGACAGACAGACAGACCCTATGCAACATTACAGTGTTTAGTCTTGGTGGGCCATCGGCTGGCACTCAGACAGACAGACAGACCGTATGCAACATTACAGTGTTTAGTCTTGGTGGGCCATCGGCTGGCACTCAGACAGACAGACCGTATGCAACATAACTGTGATTAGCTATAAAAAGACAGTGTTGCACAGAGAGAGATGAAGGAGAGAGAAATTACTCTCTTTCTTTCTCTTTCCATCTACGGTTTCAGAAAGGCAGCTCGTAAATGTTTTGTTTTTTTGTCAGTGTTTGAAGTAAAACTGGCTGCTATGTCGTGTTTGAAGTATAAATGGCCCTATGTTGTGTTATAAGAGTCTATAGCAGATCATATTACATGGGCATCTGGAGGCTCCTCTGCTATGAGTCATCTCCTTCTCCCTCTCTCCCCCACTGCTCTCCACCTACTCCTTCCGCACCTCCCTCTCTCTGTGGCCTCCTGGGCTAAGATACTCTCTGACTAAGGGGAAATCTGTAGCAGAAAAGGCTCCTCACTGTAATTGCCCTGCAGCTAAGTATGTGACATACAAACTACACTGTGGTGTACTGCACTGTGGTGTACTGTGGTGTACTGTGGTGCACTGTGGTGCACTGTGGTGTACTGTGGTGTATTGTATTGTGGTGTACTGTGGTGTACTGTGGTGTACTGTGGTGCACTGTGGTGTACTACACTGTGGTGTACTGTGGTGCACTGTGGTGTACTGTGGTGTACTGTGGTGTACTGTGGTGCACTGTGGTGTACTGTGGTGTACTGTGGTGCACTGTGGTGTACTGTGGTGTACTGTGGTGCACTGTGGTGTACTGCACTGTGGTGTACTGTGGTGTACTGTGGTGTACTGTGGTGCACTGTGGTGTACTGTGGTGCACTGTGGTGTACTGTGGTGTACTGTGGTGTACTGTGGTGCACTGTGGTGCACTGTGGTGTACTGCACTGTGGTGTACTGTGGTGTACTGTGGTGCACTGTGGTGCACTGTGGTGTACTGCACTGTGGTGTACTGTGGTGTACTGTGGTGCACTGTGGTGCACTGTGGTGTACTGTGGTGTACTGTGGTGCACTGTGGTGTACTGTGGTGCACTGTGGTGCACTGTGGTGTACTGTGGTGCACTGTGGTGCACTGTGGTGCACTGTGGTGTATTGTACTGTGGTGTACTGTGGTGCACTGTGGTGCACTGTGGTGTATTGTACTGTGGTGTACTGTGGTGTACTGTGGTGTACTGTGGTGTATTGCACTGTGGTGTACTGTGGTGTACTGTGGTGTATGTATGTGCACTGTGCTGTACTGTACTATGCTGTATGAGTCTAAGTGACCCTCATGAGTCTCAAGTGACCTAATGCTGTAGTCACAGTAGTTATCCTCATATAACCCTCTGTCTAAGTGACCTAATGCTGTAGTCACAGTAGTTATGCTCATATAACCCTCTGAGTCTAAGTGACCTAATGCTGTAGTCACAGTAGTTATCCTCATATAACCCTCTGAGTCTAAGTGACCTAATGCTGTAGTCACAGTAGTTATCCTCATATAACCCTCTGAGTCTAAGTGACCTAATGCTGTAGTCACAGTAGTTATCCTCATATAACCCTCTGAGTCTAAGTGACCTAATGCTGTAGTCACAGTAGTTATCCTCATATAACCCTCTGAGTCTAAGTGACCTAATGCTGTAGTCACAGTAGTTATCCTCATATAACCCTCTGAGTCTAAGTGACCTAATGCTGTAGTCACAGTAGTTATCCTCATATAACCCTCTGAGTCTAAGTGACCTAATGCTGTAGTCACAGTAGTTATCCTCATATAACCCTCTGAGTCTAAGTGACCTAATGCTGTAGTCACAGTAGTTATCCTCATATAACCCTCTGAGTCTAAGTGACCTAATGCTGTAGTCACAGTAGTTATCCTCATATAACCCTCTGAGTCTAAGTGACCTAATGCTGTAGTCACAGTAGTTATCCTCATATAACCCTCTGAGTCTAAGTGACCTAATGCTGTAGTCACAGTAGTTATCCTCATATAACCCTCTGAGTCTAAGTGACCTAATGCTGTAGTCACAGTAGTTATCCTCATATAACCCTCTGAGTCTAAGTGACCTAATGCTGTAGTCACAGTAGTTATCCTCATATAACCCTCTGAGTCTAAGTGACCTAATGCTGTAGTCACAGTAGTTATCCTCATATAACCCTCTGAGTCTAAGTGACCTAATGCTGTAGTCACAGTAGTTATCCTCATATAACCCTCTGAGTCTAAGTGACCTAATGCTGTAGTCACAGTAGTTATCCTCATATAACCCTCTGAGTCTAAGTGACCTAATGCTGTAGTCACAGTAGTTATCCTCATATAACCCTCTGAGTCTAAGTGACCTAATGCTGTAGTCACAGTAGTTATCCTCATATAACCCTCTGAGTCTAAGTGACCTAATGCTGTAGTCACAGTAGTTATCCTCATATAACCCTCTGAGTCTAAGTGACCTAATGCTGTAGTCACAGTAGTTATCCTCATATAACCCTCTGAGTCTAAGTGACCTAATGCTGTAGTCACAGTAGTTATCCTCATATAACCCTCTGAGTCTAAGTGACCTAATGCTGTAGTCACAGTAGTTATCCTCATATAACCCTCTGAGTCTAAGTGACCTAATGCTGTAGTCACAGTAGTTATCCTCATATAACCCTCTGAGTCTAAGTGACCTAATGCTGTAGTCACAGTAGTTATCCTCATATAACCCTCTGAGTCTAAGTGACCTAATGCTGTAGTCACAGTAGTTATCCTCATATAACCCTCTGAGTCTAAGTGACCTAATGCTGTAGTCACAGTAGTTATCCTCATATAACCCTCTGAGTCTAAGTGACCTAATGCTGTAGTCACAGTAGTTATCCTCATATAACCCTCTGAGTCTAAGTGACCTAATGCTGTAGTCACAGTAGTTATCCTCATATAACCCTCTGAGTCTAAGTGACCTAATGCTGTAGTCACAGTAGTTATCCTCATATAACCCTCTGAGTCTAAGTGACCTAATGCTGTAGTCACAGTAGTTATCCTCATATAACCCTCTGAGTCTAAGTGACCTAATGCTGTAGTCACAGTAGTTATCCTCATATACCCTCTGAGTCTAAGTGACCTAATGCTGTAGTCACAGTAGTTATCCTCATATAACCCTCTGAGTCTGAAGTGACCTAATGCTGTAGTCACAGTAGTTATCCTCATATGAACTCTCTCTGAGTCTAAGTGACCTAATGCTGTAGTCACAGTAGTTATCCTCATATAACCCTCTGAGTCTAAGTGACCTAATGCTGTAGTCACAGTAGTTATCCTCAAATAACACTCTGAGTCTAAGTGACCTAATGCTGTAGTCACAGTAGTTATACTCCTATATAACCCTCTGAGTCTAAGTGACCTAATGCTGTAGTCACAGTAGTTATCCTCATATAACCCTCTGAGTCTAAGTGACCTAATGCTGTAGTCACAGTAGTTATCCTCATATAACCCTCTGAGTCTAAGTGACCTAATGCTGTAGTCACAGCAGTTATCCTCATATAACCCTCGTTTGAGTCTAAGTGACCTAGTGCTGTAGTCACAGTAGTTATCCTCTATATAACCCTCTGTACTCAAGTGACCTAACGCTGTAGTCACAGTAGTTATCCTCATATAAGCCCTCTGAAGCCTAAGTGCGACCTAATGCTGTAAAGTCACAGTAGTTATCCTCATATAGCCCTCTGAGTCGTGACACAATGTAGTCACAGTAGTTATCCTCATATAACCCTCTGAGTCTAAGTGACTCTAATGCTGTAGTCACAGTAGCTTCATCTGCTATATACCCTTCTCAGTCTAAGCGACCTAATGCGGTAGTCACAGTAGTTATCCTCATATAAACCTCATCTGAGTCTTCAGTGACCGACATGCTGAAGCCACAGTAGATATCCTCATATAACCCTCTGAGTCTAAGTGACCTAATGCTGTAGTCTACAGTAGTTATCCTCATGTAACCCTCTGGAAGCCTAAGTGACCTTAATGCTGTAGCTTTTCACAGCAGTTATCCTCAAATAACACTCTCGAGTCTCAGGCGACCTATAATGCCGTGGTCACAGTGGTTATCTCTCATATAAACCCTCTTGAGTCTAAGTGACCTAATGCTGTAGTCACAGTAGTTATCCTCATATAACCCTCTGAGTCTAAGTGACCTAATGCTGTAGTCACAGTAGTTATCCTCAAATAACA
>NW_027016070.1:0-10494 GCF_036934945.1 Oncorhynchus masou masou | reverse complement strand
CGTTCAGTTACGTATTGCTGTTTTGGTTTTTAATGTTTTGTACCAAGGCCTTGTGAATTTGGGCCAGCTCTGAAGTATGTTATACTTGGCTCCTAAATGAGTTGGGAAAAGTGGGTTTGGTGTCAGTTTGTATCAGTTTGGTGTCAGAATGATATCAAATTGACTGATGGACGGTGACTTGCAGGTGACTCTTGTCCATTTGCAATATGTTTTAACAGTGAGGTACCATCACCAAAAGCGACATTCTGAAATCAACCCAAACGAGCGATGGAGAGGTACCAGTATCACTGCCCAGACATCCCTATGTCATCGGGCCAGTCAATTTGGCATTCCTGCATGATTTTTATGGCATGACAAATTGGTAATGGTGACTGCCCAGTTAACCATATGGCAAATGCACAGTGACTTTGAAAGAGTGAGAAAAATCACCAAATGGACATTCTGGAATCAACCCTAACGAGTGATGGAGAGGTACCAGAATCACTGCCAAGCCATCCCGAGTTCATCGGGCCAGTCAATTTGGCATTCCTGCACAAATTTTCAGTGACTTTGCAAAAGTAAGGAACATTTGCAATATGTTTTAACAGTGAGGTACCATCACCAAATGCGACATTCTGAAATCAACCCAAACGAGCGATGGAGAGGTACCAGTATCACTGCCCAGCCATCCTGAGGTCATCGGGCCAGTCAATTTGGCATTCCTGCATGATTTTTATAGCATGACAAATTGGTGATGGTGACTGCCCAGTTAACCATATGGCAAATGCACAGTGACTTTGAAAGAGTGAGAAAAATCACCAAATGGACATTCTGGAATCAACCCTAACGAGCGATGGAGAGGTACCAGAATCACTGCCCAGCCATCCCGAGGTCATCGGGCCAGTCAATTTGGCATTCCTGCACAAATTTTCAGTGACTTTGCAAAAGTAAGGAACATTTGCAATATGTTTTAACAGTGAGGTACCATCACCAAAAGCGACATTCTGAAATCAACCCAAACGAGCGATGGAGAGGTACCAGTATCACTGCCCAGCCATCCTGAGGTCATCGGGCCAGTCAATTTGGCATTCCTGCATGATTTTTATGGCATGACAAATTGGTGATGGTGACTGCCCAGTTAACCATATGGCAAATGCACAGTGACTTTGAAAGAGTGAGAAAAATCACCAAATGGACATTCTGGAATCAACCCTAACGAGTGATGGAGAGGTACCAGAATCACTGCCCAGCCATCCCGAGGTCATCGGGCCAGTCAATTTGGCATTCCTGCAAAATTTTCAGTGACTTTGCAAAAGTAAGGAACATTTGCAATATGTTTTAACAGTGAGGTACCATCACCAAAAGCGACATTCTGAAATCAACCCAAACGAGCCATGGAGAGGTACCAGTATCACTGCCCAGCCATCCCGAGGTCATCGGGCCAGTCAATTTGGCATTCCTGCAAAATTTTTAGTGACTTTGCAAAAGTAAGGAACATTTGCAATATGTTTTAACAGTGAGGTACCATCACCAAAAGCGACATTCTGAAATCAACCCAAACGAGCGATGGAGAGGTACCAGAATAACTGCCCAGCCATCCCTATGTCATCGGGCCAGTCAATTTGGCATTCCTGCATGATTTTTATGGCATGACAAATTGGTGATGGTGACTGCCCAGTTAACCATATGGCAAATGCACAGTGACTTTGCAAAAGTGAGAAAACATGACCAAATGGACATTCTGAAATCAACACAAACAATGGCATCACCATAGTGTCCAGACTGTGCCGAGTCCAACGAGGTGTCCCGCTTGACCGTAGCTCGCTCGGTCTGAGCGCGGCGACCATGAGAAAAATAGGCCCAATATGAAGCCTTCACCAGTACGTCATTTGATTTTGGGTGACAGCGGCGGAACCGTTAGGTTTAGAAAGACAATTCAACCACAGGACTGTTCCTAAGGTCCTCCTGATCTGTCCAAGCCTATCCTTGACCGTGTGACATTAACCCTTCACAGTCAAAAGAAGGTGTTTACATAAAAACAGTGTTCATTGACTTCTCTCCCCATAGGAATATATTGGCTGCTCCACTAAATACAACCTGGAGTCTATATGGGTTATGAATGTTGTATGAACCTGTCTTTGGTACCAGTCCATCAGACCACTATAAGGTCTACCTGTGTCGATTCTAAGCTTCCTGGACCAACCGGAAGTGGTTCAAATCGCCCTAAAAGTGTATACCCATACACTGCCTGCAATTTGATGGACATAGTGCATTGAACCCTGTGTAAATCAGTCAGTTTTCATGGTAAAGACTTAAAACTCAGGATTCTCTAATGGAATAGCCCAATGAGGATGTATGTTGAGTTACAGCTTCCTGTGCCAACCGGAAGTGCCATAATTGGTGTCTCATGGGCTGTTTGGAGGGGTTAAAAATATCAGATCTTTCCAAAACTTCATCTGTGTGATTAGACAACCCCCATGAACTGTAAATCAGTCATTTTTCCCAACAGATGTCAAAGAAAAGCTCTCACACACACACACAGCAAGGATGGAGTGACAAAGCGTGGTGTTTAAAGACACAGAGAGCAGGCAATGGCATAAACATAATCCCAAGGCCGTGCCGAGTCCAACGAGGTGCCCCTCTTGACCGTAGCTCGCTCGGTCTGAGCGCAGCGACCATGAGAAAAATAGGCCCACAATGATGCCTGCACCACAATGTCATTGGATTTTGGGTGACAGCGGCGGAACCGTTAGGTTTAGAAGGACAATTCAAACACAGGACTGTTCCTAAGGTCCTCCCGATCTGTGCAAGCCTAACCTTGACTGTGTGGCATTAACCTTTCACAGTTAAAAGAAGGTGTTTACAAAAAAACAGTGTGCATTGACTTCTCTCCCCATAGGAATACATTGCCTGCTCCCCTAAATACAACCTGGAGTCTTTATGGGTTATGAATGCTGTATGAACCTGTCTTCTATGACATTCCATCAGACCACTATGAGGTCTACCTGTGTCGATTCTAAGCTTCCTGGAGCAACCGGAAGTGGTTAAATTGACCCAAAAGGTATTTGGATGTACATCACCTCGAAAGGTGCCGAGGCCTCTGCATTATTCAACCCTGTGTAGATCAGTCAATTCTCAACTTAAAGACTTAAAACTCAGGATTCCCTAGGTTTCTATGTCAGTCAAGACATGTGTGTATTTATAGCTTCCTGTGCCAACCGGAAGTGCCATAATTGGTGACTCAGGGGCTGTTTGGAAGGGTTAAAAAATCAGATCTGTCCAAAACTTCATATGTGTGATTAGACAACCCCATGAACTGTAAATCAGTCATTTTTCCCAACAGATGTCAAAGAAAAGCTCTCACACACACACACAGCAAGGATGGAGTGACAAAGCGTGGTGTTTAAAGACACAGAGAGCAGGCAATGGCATAAACATAATCCCAAGGCCGTGCCGAGTCCAACGAGGTGCCCCTCTTGACCGTAGCTCGCTCGGTCTGAGCGCAGCGACCATGAGAAAAATAGGCCCACAATGATGCCTGCACCACAATGTCATTGGATTTTGGGTGACAGCGGCGGAACCGTTAGGTTTAGAAGGACAATTCAAACACAGGACTGTTCCTAAGGTCCTCCCGATCTGTGCAAGCCTAACCTTGACTGTGTGGCATTAACCTTTCACAGTTAAAAGAAGGTGTTTACAAAAAAACAGTGTGCATTGACTTCTCTCCCCATAGGAATACATTGCCTGCTCCCCTAAATACAACCTGGGGTCTTTATGGGTTATGAATGCTGTATGAACCTGTCTTCTATGACATTCCATCAGACCACTATGAGGTCTACCTGTGTCGATTCTAAGCTTCCTGGAGCAACC
This sequence comes from Oncorhynchus masou masou, assembly GCF_036934945.1. NCBI lineage: Eukaryota > Metazoa > Chordata > Actinopteri > Salmoniformes > Salmonidae > Oncorhynchus > Oncorhynchus masou. The sequence goes on along the minus strand of NW_027016070.1, from coordinate 6,645 downwards.
GGAAGTGGTTAAATTGACCCAAAAGGTATTTGGATGTACATCACCTCGAAAGGTGCCGAGGCCTCTGCATTATTCAACCCTGTGTAGATCAGTCAATTCTCAACTTAAAGACTTAAAACTCAGGATTCCCTAGGTTTCTATGTCAGTCAAGACATGTGTGTATTTATAGCTTCCTGTGCCAACCGGAAGTGCCATAATTGGTGACTCAGGGGCTGTTTGGAAGGGTTAAAAAAATCAGATCTGTCCAAAACTTCATATGTGTGATTAGACAACCCCCATGAACTGTAAATCAGTCATTTTTCCCAACAGATGTCAAAGAAAAGCTCTCACACACACACACAGCAAGGATGGAGTGACAAAGCGTGGTGTTTAAAGACACAGAGAGCAGGCAATGGCATAAACATAATCCCAAGGCCGTGCCGAGTCCAACGAGGTGCCCCGCTTGACCGTAGCTCGCTCGGTCTGAGCGCAGCGACCATGAGAAAAATAGGCCCACAATGATGCCTGCACCACAATGTCATTGGATTTTGGGTGACAGCGGCGGAACCGTTAGGTTTAGAAGGACAATTCAAACACAGGACTGTTCCTAAGGTCCTCCCGATCTGTGCAAGCCTAACCTTGACTGTGTGGCATTAACCTTTCACAGTTAAAAGAAGGTGTTTACAAAAAAACAGTGTGCATTGACTTCTCTCCCCATAGGAATACATTGCCTGCTCCCCTAAATACAACCTGGAGTCTATATGGGTTATGAATGCTGTATGAACCTGTCTTCTATGACATTCCATCAGACCACTATGAGGTCTACCTGTGTCGATTCTAAGCTTCCTGGAGCAACCGGAAGTGGTTAGATTGACCCAAAAGGTATTTGGATGTACATCACCTCGAAAGGTGCCGAGGCCTCTGCATTATTCAACCCTGTGTAGATCAGTCAATTCTCAACTTAAAGACTTAAAACTCAGGATTCCCTAGGTTTCTATGTCAGTCAAGACATGTGTGTATTTATAGCTTCCTGTGCCAACCGGAAGTGCCATAATTGGTGTCTCAGGGGCTGTTTGGAAGGGTTAAAAAAATCAGATCTGTCCAAAACTTCATATGTGTGATTAGACAACCCCATGAACTGTAAATCAGTCATTTTTCCCATAAAAATTCAAAGGAAAAATAAATCACACAGATACACAACTTGGATGGAGGGACGTATTGGGGTGTGTAGAGACTGACAGTGCCTCCAATAGTTAGCTTTGTTCGAGCTAAAAAAGAACCGTCAGACCTAGAGTTCCGAAACTTTAGAATCCTGTTCTAGACCTCAGGTAGATAGTGCGTGGTGAGTTACGGCGCTCTAGAATGTTCTCGGACCGAGAAACAGCGTCGAACATTTGCAATGACTTCAATTCATTTTGACCATTACGAAAATGGCGACATTTAGAAATGTCCCAGAGACACAAGACTAGGTGCATTGTGACCGTCTCGGCCCATAGAGACAGAACCCAACATCTCGGTCCGATAGCTCATTCAAGGACCCCGTAGCAAGGCATTGAAAAAAGTGGATTTTCAGCACCAATTAGGCTTTTACTCGGACACCAAATGACCTATCGGGCCGAAACTCGGGATTCGGGGTCGCCTCACATAGGACTACACATAATGTCCGAACTGGCCCCGCAGCTAGAAAGTAACTATGTGTTTTATGGTTTTTTAATGTTTTGTACCGAAGGCCTTGTGAATTTTGGGCCAGCTCTGAAGTATGTTATACTTGGCTCCTAAATGAGTTGGGAAAAGTGGGTTTGGTGTCAGTTTGTATCAGTTTGGTGTCAGAATGATATCAAATTGACTGATGGACGGTGACTTGCAGGTGACTCTTGTCCATTAGCAATATGTTTAAGTGGTGAGGTACCATCACCAAAAGCGACATTCTGAAATCAACCCAAACGAGCGATGGAGAGGTACCAGTATCACTGCCCAGACATCCCTATGTCATCGGGCCAGTCAATTTGGCATTCCTGCATGATTTTTATGGCATGACAAATTGGTAATGGTGACTGCCCAGTTAACCATATGGCAAATGCACAGTGACTTTGAAAGAGTGAGAAAAATCACCAAATGGACATTCTGGAATCAACCCTAACGAGTGATGGAGAGGTACCAGAATCACTGCCAAGCCATCCCGAGTTCATCGGGCCAGTCAATTTGGCATTCCTGCACAAATTTTCAGTGACTTTGCAAAAGTAAGGAACATTTGCAATATGTTTTAACAGTGAGGTACCATCACCAAAAGCGACATTCTGAAATCAACCCAAACGAGCGATGGAGAGGTACCAGTATCACTGCCCAGCCATCCTGAGGTCATCGGGCCAGTCAATTTGGCATTCCTGCATGATTTTTATGGCATGACAAATTGGTGATGGTGACTGCCCAGTTAACCATATGGCAAATGCACAGTGACTTTGAAAGAGTGAGAAAAATCACCAAATGGACATTCTGGAATCAACCCTAACGAGCCATGGAGAGGTACCATAATCACTGCCCAGACATCCCGAGGTCATCGGGCCAGTCAATTTGGCATTCCTGCACAAATTTTCAGTGACTTTGCAAAAGTAAGGAACATTTGCAATATGTTTTAACAGTGAGGTACCATCACCAAAAGCGACATTCTGAAATCAACCCAAACGAGCGATGGAGAGGTACCAGTATCACTGCCCAGCCATCCTGAGGTCATCGGGCCAGTCAATTTGGCATTCCTGCATGATTTTTATGGCATGACAAATTGGTGATGGTGACTGCCCAGTTAACCATATGGCAAATGCACAGTGACTTTGCAAAAGTGAGAAAACATGACCAAATGGACATTCTGAAATCAACACAAACAATGGCATCACCATAGTGTCCAGACTGTGCCGAGTCCAACGAGGTGCCCCGCTTGACCGTAGCTCGCTCGGTCTGAGCGCGGCGACCATGAGAAAAATAGGCCCAATATGAAGCCTTCACCAGTACGTCATTTGATTTTGGGTGACAGCGGCGGAACCGTTAGGTTTAGAAAGACAATTCAACCACAGGACTGTTCCTAAGGTCCTCCTGATCTGTCCAAGCCTATCCTTGACCGTGTGACATTAACCCTTCACAGTCAAAAGAAGGTGTTTACATAAAAACAGTGTTCATTGACTTCTCTCCCCATAGGAATATATTGGCTGCTCCACTAAATACAACCTGGAGTCTATATGGGTTATGAATGTTGTATGAACCTGTCTTTGGTACCAGTCCATCAGACCACTATAAGGTCTACCTGTGTCGATTCTAAGCTTCCTGGACCAACCGGAAGTGGTTCAAATCGCCCTAAAAGTGTATACCCATACACTGCCTGCAATTTGATGGACATAGTGCATTGAACCCTGTGTAAATCAGTCAGTTTTCATGGTAAAGACTTAAAACTCAGGATTCTCTAATGGAATACCCCAATGAGGATGTATGTTGAGTTACAGCTTCCTGTGCCAACCGGAAGTGCCATAATTGGTGTCTCATGGGCTGTTTGGAGGGGTTAAAAATTTTTAGTGACTTTCCAAAACTTCATAACATTTAGCAACCCCCATGAACTGTAAATCAGTCATTTTTCCCATAAAAATTCAAAGGAAAACTAAATCACATTCAGATACACCCAAATGGATGGAGGGACGTATCATTGGGGTGCCATCCCGAGACTGACAGTGCCTCCAATTTAGCATTCCTGATATCAAATTTGATGGACAGTGACTTGCAAAAGTGACTCTTGTCCATTAGCAATATGTTTAAGCAAAGTGAGGTACCATCACCAAAAGCGACATTCTGAAATCAACCCAAACGAGCCATGGAGAGGTACCAGTATCACTGCCCAGCCATCCCGAGGTCATCGGGCCAGTCAATTTGGCATTCCTGCATGATTTTTATGACATGACAAATTGGTGATGGTGACTGCCCAGTTAACCATATGGCAAATGCACAGTGACTTTGAAAGAGTGAGAAAAATCACCAAATGGACATTCTGAAATCAACCCTAACGAGCCATGGAGAGGTACCAGAATCACTGCCCAGCCATCCCGAGGTCATCGGGCCAGTCAATTTGGCATTCCTGCAAAAATTTTCAGTGACTTTGCAAAAGTAAGGAACATTTGCAATATGTTTTAACAGTGAGGTACCATCACCAAAAGCGACATTCTGAAATCAACCCAAACGAGCGATGGAGAGGTACCAGTATCACTGCCCAGACATCCCTATGTCATCGGGCCAGTCAATTTGGCATTCCTGCATGATTTTTATGGCATGACAAATTGGTGATGGTGACTGCCCAGTTAACCATATGGCAAATGCACAGTGACTTTGCAAAAGTGAGAAAACATGACCAAATGGACATTCTGAAATCAACACAAACAATGGCATCACCATAGTGTCCAGACTATGCCGAGTCCAACGAGGTGCCCCGCTTGACCGTAGCTCGCTCGGTCTGAGCGCGGCGACCATGAGAAAAATAGGCCCAATATGAAGCCTTCACCAGTACGTCATTTGATTTTGGGTGACAGCGGCGGAACCGTTAGGTTTAGAAAGACAATTCAACCACAGGACTGTTCCTAAGGTCCTCCTGATCTGTCCAAGCCTATCCTTGACCGTGTGACATTAACCCTTCACAGTCAAAAGAAGGTGTTTACATAAAAACAGTGTTCATTGACTTCTCTCCCCATAGGAATATATTGGCTGCTCCACTAAATACAACCTGGAGTCTATATGGGTTATGAATGTTGTATGAACCTGTCTTTGGTACCAGTCCATCAGACCACTATAAGGTCTACCTGTGTCGATTCTAAGCTTCCTGGACCAACCGGAAGTGGTCCAAATCGCCCTAAAAGTGTATACCCATACACTGCCTGCAATTTGATGGACATAGTGCATTGAACCCTGTGTAAATCAGTCAGTTTTCATGGTAAAGACTTAAAACTCAGGATTCTCTAATGGAATACCCCAATGAGGATGTATGTTGAGTTACAGCTTCCTGTGCCAACCGGAAGTGCCATAATTGGTGTCTCATGGGCTGTTTGGAGGGGTTAAAAATATCAGATCTTTCCAAAACTTCATATATATGATTAGGCAACCCCCATGAACTGTAAATCAGTCATTTTTCCCATAAAAATTCAAAGGAAAACTAAATCACACAGATACACAACATGGATGGAGGGACGTATCATTGGGGTGCGTAGAGACTGACAGTGCCTCCAATAGTTAGCTTTGAATGATATCAAATTGACTGATGGACGGTGACTTGCAGGTGACTCTTGTCCATTAGCAATATGTTTAAGCGGTGAGGTACCATCACCAAAAGCGACATTCTGAAATCAAGCCAAACGAGCGATGGAGAGGTTCCAGAATCACTGCCCAGCCATCCCGAGTTCATCGGGCCAGTCAATTTGGCATTCCTGCATGATTTTTATGGCATGACAAATTGGTGATGGTGAATGCCCAGTTAACCATATGGCAAATGCACAGTGACTTTGCAAAAGTGAGAAAACATAAACAAATGGACATGATGAAATCAACACCACGAGTGATTGAAAGGAACAACAATCACTGCCCGGCCATCCCGAGTTCATCAGGCCAGTCAATTTTGCATTTCTGAAGGATTTTTGAGCATGTCAAATTTCTTATGACATTTGGCCCCCACAAAACATATGCCTTATGCACAAGCAAAAAAAAAAAAACATTATGATAATAAAATATGACTAAAGTATGTTGATACAGTTCTTATACTTGTGTAACTGACACAAAATTCGAAAAATTTCGAAAAACGGTCCAGAAAGCACTTTTTAGGGGTGTGTGAAGTTTTTTATGAAATTTAATAATTTTTGACTTTTGACTTCTGACTTCCTATGAAATCATATTGCAGATGGACAAAACACATGCAATATGCGCAAGTAAAAAAAAAAAAATAAACTGACACAAAATATGATAAAAAATATGTGTGAAGTTTTTTATGAAATTTAATAATTTTTGACTTTTGACTAAATGAAATATATTGCAGATGGACAAAACACATGCAATATCGCAAGTTAATAAAATATGACTAAAGTATGTTGATACAGTTCTTATACGTGTGTAACTGACACAAAATGCGAAAAATTTCGAAAAACGGTCCAGAAAGCACTTTTTTAGGGGTGTGTGAAGTTTTTTATGAAATTTAATAATTTTTGACTTTTGACTTCTGACTTCCCTGAAATCATATTGCAAATGGACAAAACATATGCAATATGCGCAAGTAAAAAAATTAAAAAAATTATGATAATAAAATTGGACAAAAGTATTTTCATACAGTTCTTATACATGTGTAATTGTCAAAAAAGCGAAAGAATTTCGAAAAACGGTCCAGAAAGCACTTTTTTAAGGGGTGATACGTTTTTTCAAAAATTCGTTTTTTCAAAATTTGGCTTTTGGATGTTGACTTGGAGTCCAATACCAATATGAAAAACCATGGTGGAGTGCAATCGCCACCTGTTGGATTTTTGAAGTGTTACAACTGGCAATACCCATATGGCAATAGAAGTAAACTTTGCATGAATCAACGCCGCTTTGGGTGGTATTGGCCAATGTGTACATGGTTTGTCCTATGCCAATAATTTGCCATTCATTTTTGTCCAC
>NW_027016069.1:200000-262841 GCF_036934945.1 Oncorhynchus masou masou | reverse complement strand
CACACAGGGTTTCTCCCTCCCCATAATGACTGATCCTGGTCCAGAATACACAGGGTTTCTCCCTCCCCATATTGACTGATCCTGGTCCAGAATACACAGGGTTTCTCCCTCCCCATATTGACTGATCCTGGTTCAGAACACACAGTGTTTCTCCCTCCCGATATTGACTGATCCTGGTTCAGAATACACAGTGTTTCTCCCTCCCGATATTGACTCATCCTGGTCCAGAATACACAGGGTTTCTCCCTCCCCATATTGACTCATCCTGGTTCAGAATACACAGGGTTTCTCCCTCCCCATATTGACTGATCCTGGTTCAGAATACACAGGGTTTCTCCCTCCCCATATTGACTCATCCTGGTTCAGAACACACAGGGTTTCTCCCTCCCATATTGACTGATCCTGGTCCAGAATACACAGAGCTTCTCCCTCATAATGACTGATCCTGGTCCAGAATACACAGGGTTTCTCCCTCCCCATATTGACTGATCCTGGTTCAGAATACACAGGGTTTCTCCCTCCCCATATTGACTCATCCTGGTTCAGAATACACAGGGTTTCTCCCTCCCCATATTGACTGATCCTGGTCCAGAATACACAGGGTTTCTCCCTCCCCCTATAGACTGATCCTGGTTCAGAACACACAGGGTTTCTCCCTCCCCATATTGACTGATCCTGGTTCAGAATACACAGGGTTTCTCCCTCCCCATATTGACTGATCCTGGTCCAGAATACACAGGGTTTCTCCCTCCCCATATTGACTGATCCTGGTCCAGAATACACAGGGTTTCTCCCTCCCCTATATTGACTGATCCTGGTCCAGAATACACAGGGTTTCTCCCTCCCCATATTGACTGATCCTGGTCCAGAATACACAGGGTTTCTCCCTCCCCATATTGACTGATCCTGGTCCAGAATACACAGGGTTTCTCCCTCCCCATATTGACTGATTCTGGTTCAGAATACACAGGGTTTCTCCCTCCCCATATTGACTGATCCTGGTCCAGAATACACAGGGTTTCTCCCTCCCCATATTGACTGATCATGGTTCAGAATACACAGGGTTTCTCCCTCCCCATATTGACTGATCCTGGTCCAGAATACACAGGGTTTCTCCCTCCCATATTGACTGATCCTGGTCCAGAATACACAGGGTTTCTCCCTCCCCATATTGACTGATCCTGGTCCAGAATACACAGGGTTTCTCCCTCCCCATATTGACTGATACCTGAACCTGGTCAGCAATACACAGGGTTTCTCCCCCATATTGACTGATCCTGGTCCAGAATACACAGGGTTTCTCCCCCATATTGACTGATCCTGGTCCAGAATACACAGGGTTTCTCCCCCATATTGACTGATCCTGGTTCAGAATACACAGGGTTTCTCCCCCATATTGACTGATCCTGGTCCAGAATACACAGGGTTTCTCCCTCCCCATATTGACTGATCCTGGTCCAGAATACACAGGGTTTCTCCCTCCCCATATTGACTGATCCTGGTCCAGAACACACAGGGTTTCTCCCTCCCCATATTGACTGATCCTGGTCCAGAATACACAGGGTTTCTCCCTCCCCATATTGACTGATCCTGGTCCAGAATACACAGGGTTTCTCCCTCCCCATATTGACTGATCCTGGTCCAGAATACACAGGGTTTCTCCCCCATATTGACTGATCCTGGTCCAGAATACACAGGGTTTCTCCCTCCCCATATTGACTGATCCTGGTCCAGAATACACAGGGTTTCTCCCTCCCCATATTGACTGATCCTGGTCCAGAATACAAAGGGTTTCTCCCTCCCCATATTGACTGATCCTGGTCCAGAATACACAGGGTTTCTCCCTCCCCATATTGACTGATCCTGGTCCAGAATACACAGGGTTTCTCCCTCCCCATATTGACTGATCCTGGTCCAGAATACACAGGGTTTCTCCCTCCCCATATTGACTGATCCTGGTCCAGAATACACAGGGTTTCTCCCTCCCCATATTGACTGATCCTGGTCCAGAATACACAGGGTTTCTCCCTCCCCATATTGACTGATCCTGGTCCAGAATACACAGGGTTTCTCCCTCCCCATATTGACTGATCCTGGTCCAGAATACACAGGGTTTCTCCCTCCCCATATTGACTGATCCTGGTCCAGAATACACAGGGTTTCTCCTCCCCATATTGACTGATACCTGGGTCCAGAATACACAGGGTTTCTCCCTCCCCATATTGACTGATCCTGGTCCAGAATACACAGGGTTTCTCCCTCCCCATATTGATCCTGGTCCAGAATACACAGGGTTTCTCCCCCATATTGACTGATCCTGGTCCAGAATACACAGGGTTTCTCCCTCATATTGACTGATCCTGGTCCAGAATACACAGGGTTTCTCCCTCCCATATTGACTGATCCTGGTCCAGAATACACAGGGTTTCTCCCTCCCCATATTGACTGATCCTGGTCCAGAATACACAGGGTTTCTCCCTCCCCATATTGACTAATACCTGATCCTGGTCCAGAATACACAGGGTTTCTCCCTCCCCATATTGACTGATCCTGGTCCAGAATACACAGGGTTTCTCCCCCATATTGACTGATCCTGGTCCAGAATACACAGGGTTTCTCCCTCCCCATATTGACTGATCCTGGTTCAGAATACACAGGGTTTCTCCCTCTCCATATTGACTGATCCTGGTCCAGAATACACAGGGTTTCTCCCTCCCCATATTGACTGATCCTGGTCCAGAATACACAGGGTCAGGTTCTCCCTCCCCATATTGACTGATCCTGGTCCAGAATACACAGGGTTTCTCCCTCCCCATATTGACTGATCCTGGTTCAGAATACACTGACTGATCCTGGTCCAGAATACACAGGGTTTCTCCCTCCCCATATTGACTGATCCTGGTCCAGAATACACAGGGTTTCTCCCTCCCCATATTGACTGATCCTGGTCCAGAATACACAGGGTTTCTCCCCCCCATATTGACTGATCCTGGTCCAGAATACACAGGGTTTCTCCCTCCCCATATTGACTGATCCTGGTCCAGAATACACAGGGTTTCTCCCTTCCCATATTGACTGATCCTGGTCCAGAATACACAGGGTTTCTCCCCCCCATATTGACTGATCCTGGTCCAGAATACAACGGGTTTCTCCCACTCCATATTGACTGATCCTGGTCCAGAATACACAGGGTTTCTCCCTCCCCATATTGACTGATCCTGGTCCAGAATACACAGGGTTTCTCCCTCCCCATATTGACTGATCCTGGTCCAGAATACACAGGGTTTCTCCCTCCCCATATTGACTGATCCTGGTCCAGAATACACAGGGTTTCTCCCTCCCCTATTGACTGATCCTGGTTCAGAATACACAGGGTTTCTCCCTCCCCATATTGACTGATCCTGGTCCAGAATACACAGGGTTTCTCCCTCCCCATATTGACTGATCCTGGTCCAGAATACACAGGGTTTCTCCCTCCCCATATTGACTGATCCTGGTCCAGAATACACAGGGTTTCTCCCTCCCCATATTGACTGATCCTGGTCCAGAATACACAGGTTTCTCCCTCCCCATATTGACTGATCCTGGTCCAGAATACACAGGGTTTCTCCCTCCCCATATTGACTGATCCTGGTCCAGAATACACAGGGTTTCTCCCTCCCCATATTGACTGATCCTGGTCCAGAATACACAGGGTTTCTCCCTCCCCATATTGACTGATCCTGGTCCAGAATACACAGGGTTTCTCCCTCCCCATATTGACTGATCCTGGTCCAGAATACACAGGGTTTCTCCCTCCCCATATTGACTGATCCTGGTCCAGAATACACAGGGTTTCTCCCTCCCCATATTGACTGATCCTGGTCCAGAATACACAGGGTTTCTCCCTCCCCATATTGACTGATCCTGGTCCAGAATACACAGGGTTTCTCCCTCCCCATATTGACTGATCCTGGTCCAGAATACACAGGGTTTCTCCCTCCCCATATTGACTGATCCTGGTCCAGAATACACAGGGTTTCTCCCTCCCCATATTGACTGATACCTGATCCTGGTCCAGAATACACAGGGTTTCTCCCTCCCCATATTGACTGATCCTGGTCCAGAATACACAGGGTTTCTCCCTCCCCATATTGACTGATCCTGGTCCAGAATACACAGGGTTTCTCCCTCCCCATATTGACTGATCCTGGTCCAGAATACACAGGGTTTCTCCCTCCCCATATTGACTGATCCTGGTCCAGAATACACAGGGTTTCTCCCTCCCCATATTGACTGATCCTGGTCCAGAATACACAGGGTTTCTCCCTCCCCATATTGACTGATACCTGATCCTGGTCCAGAATACACAGGGTTTCTCCCTCCCCATATTGACTGATCCTGGTCCAGAATACACAGGGTTTCTCCCTCCCCATATTGACTGATCCTGGTCCAGAATACACAGGGTTTCTCCCTCCCCATATTGACTGATCCTGGTCCAGAATACACAGGGTTTCTCCCTCCCCATATTGACTGATCCTGGTCCAGAATACACAGGGTTTCTCCCTCCCCATATTGACTGACCCTGGTCCAGAATACACAGGGTTTCTCCCTCCTCATATTGACTGATCCTGGTCCAGAATACACAGGGTTTCTCCCTCCCATATTGACTGATCCTGGTTCAGATTACACCGTGTTTCTCCCTCCCATATTGACTGATACCTGATCCTGGTCCAGAATACACAGGGTTTCTCCCTCCCCATATTGACTGATCCTGGTCCAGAATACACAGGGTTTCTCCCTCCCCATATTGACTGATCCTGGTCCAGAATACACAGGGTTTCTCCCTCCCCATATTGACTGATCCTGGTCCAGAATACACAGGGTTTCTCCCTCCCCATAATGACTGATCCTGGTCCAGAATACACAGGGTTTCTCCCTCCCCATATTGACTGATCCTGGTCCAGAATACACAGGGTTTCTCCCTCCCCATATTGACTGATCCTGGTCCAGAATACACAGGGTTTCTCCCTCCCCATAATGACTGATCCTGGTCCAGAATACACAGGGTTTCTCCCTCCCCATATTGACTGATCCTGGTCCAGAATACACAGGGTTTCTCCCTCCCCATATTGACTGATCCTGGTCCAGAATACACAGGGTTTCTCCCTCCCATATTGACTGATACCTGATCCTGGTTCAGAATACACAGGGTTTCTCCCTCCCCATATTGACTGATACCTGATCCTGGTTCAGAATACACAGGGTTTCTCCCTCCCCATATTGACTGATCCTGGTCCAGAATACACAGGGTTTCTCCCTCCATATATTGACTGATCCTGGTTCAGAATACACAGGGTTTCTCCCTCCCCATATTGACTGATCCTGGTTCAGAATACACAGGGTTTCTCCCTCCCCATATTGACTGATCCTGGTCCAGAATACACAGGTTTCTCCCTCCCATATTGACTGATACCTGATCCTGGTCCAGAATACACAGGGTTTCTCCCTCCCCATATTGACTGATACCTGATCCTGGTTCAGAATACACAGGGTTTCTCCCTCCCCATATTGACTGATCCTGGTCCAGAATACACAGGGTTTCTCCCTCCATATATTGACTGATCCTGGTTCAGAATACACAGGGTTTCTCCCTCCCCATATTGACTGATCCTGGTCCAGAATACACAGGGTTTCTCCCTCCCCATATTGACTGATACCTGATCCTTGTCCAGAATACACAGGGTTTCTCCCTCCCCATATTGACTGATCCTTGTCCAGAATACACAGGGTTTCTCCCTCTACATATTGACTGATCCTGGTTCAGAATACACCGGGTTTCTGCCTCTCCATATTGACTGATCCTGGTCCAGAATACACAGGGTTTCTCCCTCCCCATATTGACTGATCCTGGTCCAGAACACACAGGGTTTCTCCCTCCATATTGACTGATCCTGGTCCAGAATACACAGGGTTTCTCCCTCCCCATATTGACTGATCCTGGTCCAGAATACACAGGGTTTCTCCACCATATTGACTGATCCTGGTTCAGAATACACAGGGTTTCTCCCTCCCCATATTGACTGATCCTGGTCCAGAATACACAGGGTTTCTCCCTCCCCATATTGACTGATACCTGGTCCAGAATACACAGGGTTTCTCCCTCCCCATATTGACAGATCCTGGTTCAGATTACACAGGGTTTCTCCCTCCCCATATTGACTGATCCTGGTCCTGAATACACAGGGTTTCTCCCTCCCCATATTGCTGATCCTGGTCCTGAATACACAGGGTTTCTCCTTCCTCATATTGACTGATCCTGGTCCAGAATACACAGGGTTTCTCCCTCCCCATATTGACTGATCCTGGTTCAGAATACACAGGGTTTCTCCCTCCCCATATTGACTGATCCTGGTCCAGAATACACAGGGTTTCTCCCTCCCCATATTGACTGATCCTGGTCCAGAATACACAGGGTTTCTCCCTCCCATATTGACTGATCCTGATCCTGGTCCAGAATACACAGGGTTTCTCCCTCCCCATATTGACTGATACCTGATCCTTGTTCAGAATACACAGGGTTTCTCCCTCCCCATATTGACTGATCCTGGTCCAGAATACACAGGGTTTCTCCCTCCCCATATTGACTGATCCTGGTTCAGAATACACAGGGTTTCTCCCTCCCCATATTGACTGATCCTGGTCCAGAACACACAGGGTTTCTCCCTCCCCATATTGACTGATCCTGGTCCAGAATACACAGGGTTTCTCCCTCCCCATATTGACTGATCCTGGTCCAGAATACACAGGGTTTCTCCCTCCCCATATTGACTGATCCTGGTCCAGAATACACAGGGTTTCTCCCTCCCCATATTGACTGATCCTGGTCCAGAATACACAGGGTTTCTCCCTCCCCATATTGACTGATCCTGGTCCAGAATACACAGGGTTTCTCCCTCCCCATATTGACTGATACCTGATCCTGGTTCAGAATACACAGGGTTTCTCCCTCCCCATATTGACTGATCCTGGTTCAGAATACACAGGGTTTCTCCCTCCCCATATTGACTGATCCTGGTCCAGAATACACAGGGTTTCTCCCTCCCCATATTGACTGATCCTGGTCCAGAATACACAGGGTTTCTCCCTCCCCCTATAGACTGATCCTGGTTCAGAACACACAGGGTTTCTCCCTCCCCATATTGACTGATCCTGGTCCAGAATACACAGGGTTTCTCCCTCCCCATATTGACTGATCCTGGTCCAGAATACACAGGGTTTCTCCCTCCCCATATTGACTGATCCTGGTCCAGAACACACAGGGTTTCTCCCTCCCCATATTGACTGATCCTGGTCCAGAACACACAGGGTTTCTCCCTCCCCATATTGACTGATCCTGGTTCAGAATACACAGGGTTTCTCCCTCCCCATATTGACTGATCCTGGTCCAGAATACACAGGGTTTCTCCCTCCCCATATTGACTGATCCTGGTCCAGAATACACAGGGTTTCTCCCTCCCCATATTGACTGATCCTGGTCCAGAATACACAGGGTTTCTCCCTCCCCATATTGACTGATACCTGATCCTGGTTCAGAATACACAGGGTTTCTCCCTCCCCATATTGACTGATCCTGGTTCAGAATACACAGGGTTTCTCCCTCCCCATATTGACTGATCCTGGTCCAGAATACACAGGGTTTCTCCCTCCCCATATTGACTGATCCTGGTCCAGAATACACAGGGTTTCTCCCTCCCCATATTGACTGATCCTGGTCCAGAATACACAGGGTTTCTCCCTCCCCATATTGACTGATCCTGGTCCAGAATACACAGGGTTTCTCCCTCCCCATATTGACTGATCCTGGTCCAGAATACACAGGGTTTCTCCCTCCCCATATTGACTGATCCTGGTCCAGAATACACAGGGTTTCTCCCTCCCCATATTGACTGATCCTGGTCCAGAATACACAGGGTTTCTCCCTCCCCATATTGACTGATCCTGGTCCAGAATACACAGGGTTTCTCCCTCCCCATATTGACTGATCCTGGTCCAGAATACACAGGGTTTCTCCCTCCCCATATTGACTGATCCTGGTTCAGAATACACAGGGTTTCTCCCTCCCCATATTGACTGATCCTGGTCCAGAATACACAGGGTTTCTCCCTCCCCATATTGACTGATCCTGGTTCAGAATACACAGGGTTTCTCCCTCCCCATATTGACTGATCCTGGTCCAGAATACACAGGGTTTCTCCCTCCCCATATTGACTGATCCTGGTCCAGAATACACAGGGTTTCTCCCTCCCCATATTGACTGATCCTGGTCCAGAATACACAGGGTTTCTCCCTCCCCATATTGACTGATCCTGGTCCAGAATACACAGGGTTTCTCCCTCCCCATATTGACTGATCCTGGTCCAGAATACACAGGGTTTCTCCCTCCCCATATTGACTGATCCTGGTCCAGAATACACAGGGTTTCTCCCTCCCCATATTGACTGATCCTGGTCCAGAATACACAGGGTTTCTCCCTCCCCATATTGACTGATCCTGGTCCAGAATACACAGGGTTTCTCCCTCCCCATATTGACTGATCCTGGTCCAGAATACACAGGGTTTCTCCCTCCCCATATTGACTGATCCTGGACAGAATACACAGGGTTTCTCCCTCATATTGACTGATCCTGGTCCAGAACACACAGGGTTCCTCCCTCCCCCTATAGACTGATCCTGGTTCAGAATACACAGGGTTTCTCCCTCCCCATATTGACTGATCCTGGTCCAGAATACACAGGGTTTCTCCCTCCCCATATTGACTGATCCTGGTCCAGAATACACAGGGTTTCTCCCTCCCATATTGACTGATCCTGGTCCAGAATACACAGGGTTTCTCCCTCCCCATATTGACTGATCCTGGTCCAGAATACACAGGGTTTCTCCCTCCCCATATTGACTGATCCTGGTCCAGAATACACAGGGTTTCTCCCTCCCATATTGACTGATCCTGGTCCAGAATACACAGGGTTTCTCCCTCCCCATATTGACTGATCCTGGTCCAGAATACACAGGGTTTCTCCCTCCCCATATTGACTGATCCTGGTCCAGAATACACAGGGTTTCTCCCTCCCCATATTGACTGATCCTGGTCCAGAATACACACTCCCTCCCCATATTGACTGATCCTGGTCCAGAATACACAGGGTTTCTCCCTCCCCATATTGACTGATCCTGGTCCAGAATACACAGGGTTTCTCCCTCCCCATATTGACTGATCCTGGTCCAGAATACACAGGGTTTCTCCCTCCCCATATTGACTGATCCTGGTCCAGAATACACAGGGTTTCTCCCTCCCCATATTGACTGATCCTGGTCCAGAATACACAGGGTTTCTCCCTCCCCATATTGACTGATACCTGATCCTGGTCCAGAATACACAGGGTTTCTCCCTCCCCATATTGACTGATCCTGGTCCAGAATACACAGGGTTTCTCCCTCCCCATATTGACTGATCCTGGTCCAGAATACACAGGGTTTCTCCCTCCCCATATTGACTGATCCTGGTCCAGAATACACAGGGTTTCTCCCTCCCCATATTGACTGATCCTGGTCCAGAATACACAGGGTTTCTCCCTCCCCATATTGACTGATCCTGGTCCAGAATACACAGGGTTTCTCCCTCCCCATATTGACTGATACCTGATCCTGGTCCAGAATACACAGGGTTTCTCCCTCCCCATATTGACTGATCCTGGTCCAGAATACACAGGGTTTCTCCCTCCCCATATTGACTGATCCTGGTCCAGAATACACAGGGTTTCTCCCTCCCCATATTGACTGATCCTGGTCCAGAATACACAGGGTTTCTCCCTCCCCATATTGACTGATCCTGGTCCAGAATACACAGGGTTTCTCCCTCCCCATATTGACTGATCCTGGTCCAGAATACACAGGGTTTCTCCCTCCCCATATTGACTGATCCTGGTCCAGAATACACAGGGTTTCTCCCTCCCCATATTGACTGATCCTGGTCCAGAATACACAGGGTTTCTCCCTCCCCATATTGACTGATCCTGGTCCAGAATACACAGGGTTTCTCCCTCCCCATATTGACTGATCCTGGTCCATAATACACAGGGTTTCTCCCTCCCCATATTCACTGATTACTGACCCTGGTCCAGAATACACAGGGTTTCTCCCTCCCCATATTGACTGATCCTGGTCCAGAATACACAGGGTTTCTCCCTCCCCATATTGACTGATCCTGGTCCAGAATACACAGGGTTTCTCCCTCCCCATATTGACTGATCCTGGTCCAGAATACACAGGGTTTCTCCCTCCCCATATTGACTGATCCTGGTCCAGAATACACAGGGTTTCTCCCTCCCCATATTGACTGATCCTGGTCCAGAATACACAGGGTTTCTCCCTCCCCATATTGACTGATCCTGGTCCAGAATACACAGGGTTTCTCCCTCCCCATATTGACTGATCCTGGTCCAGAATACACAGGGTTTCTCCCTCCCATATTGACTGATCCTGGTTCAGAATACACAGGGTTTCTCCCTCCCCATATTGACTGATACCTGATCCTGGTTCAGAATACACAGGGTTTCTCCCTCCCATATTGACTGATCCTGGTCCAGAATACACAGGGTTTCTCCCTCCCCATATTGACTGATCCTGGTCCAGAATACACAGGGTTTCTCCCTCCCCATATTGACTGATCCTGGTCCAGAATACACAGGGTTTCTCCCTCCCCATATTGACTGATCCTGGTCCAGAATACACAGGGTTTCTCCCTCCCCATATTGACTGATCCTGGTCCAGAATACACAGGGTTTCTCCCTCCCCATATTGACTGATCCTGGTCCAGAATACACAGGGTTTCTCCCTCCCCATATTGACTGATCCTGGTCCAGAATACACAGGGTTTCTCCCTCCCCATATTGACTGATCCTGGTCCAGAATACACAGGGTTTCTCCCTCCCCATATTGACCTGATCCTGGTCCAGAATACACAGGGATTCTCCCTCCCCGTATTGACTAATACCTGAACCTGGTCCAGAATACACAGGGTTTCTCCCTCCCCATATTGACTGATCCTGGTCCAGAATACACAGGGTTTCTCCCTCCCCATATTGACTGATCCTGGTCCAGAATACACAGGGTTTCTCCCTCCCCATATTGACTGATCCTGGTCCAGAATACACAGGGTTTCTCCCTCCCCATATTGACTGATCCTGGTCCAGAATATTGTTTCTCCCTCCCATATTGACTGATCCTGGTCCAGAATACACAGGGTTTCTCCCTCCCCATATTGACTGATCCTGATCCTGGTTCAGAATACACAGGGTTTCTCCCTCCCCATATTGACTGATCCTGGTCCAGAATACACAGGGTTTCTCCCTCCCCATATTGACTGATCCTGCTCCAGAATACACAGGGTTTCTCCCTCCCCATATTGACTGATCCTGGTCCAGAACACACAGGGTTTCTCCTTCCTCAAATCAACTGATCCAGGTCCAGAATACACAGGGTTTCTCCCTCCCCATATTGACTGATACCTGATCCTGGTCCAGAATACACAGGGTTTCTCCCTCCCCATATTGACTGATCCTGGTCCAGAATACACAGGGTTTCTCCCTCCCCATATTGACTGATCCTGGTTCCAGAATACACAGGGTTTCTCCCTCCCCATATTGACTGATCCTGGTCCAGAATACACAGGGTTTCTCCCTCCCCATATTGACTGATCCTGGTCCAGAATACACAGGGTTTCTCCCTCCCCATATTGACTGATCCTGGTCCAGAATACACAGGGTTTCTCCCTCCCCATATTGACTGATACCTGATCCTGGTTCAGAATACACAGGGTTTCTCCCTCCCCATATTGACTGATCCTGGTCCAGAATACACAGGGTTTCTCCCTCCCCATATTGACTGATCCTGGTTCAGAATACACAGGGTTTCTCCCTCCCCATATTGACTGATCCTGGTCCAGAATACACAGGGTTTCTCCCTCCCCATATTGACTGATCCTGGTCCAGAATACACAGGGTTTCTCCCTCCCATATTGACTGATACCTGATCCTGGTCCAGAATACACAGGGTTTCTCCCTCCCCATATTGACTGATACCTGATCCTGGTTCCAGAATACACAGGGTTTCTCCCTCCCCATATTGACTGATCCTGGTCCAGAATACACAGGGTTTCTCCCTCCCCATATTGACTGATCCTGGTTCAGAATACACAGGGTTTCTCCCTCCCCATATTGACTGATCCTGGTCCAGAACACACAGGGTTTCTCCCTCCCCATATTGACTGATCCTGGTCCAGAATACACAGGGTTTCTCCCTCCCCATATTGACTGATCCTGGTCCAGAATACACAGGGTTTCTCCCTCCCCATATTGACTGATCCTGGTCCAGAATACACAGGGTTTCTCCCTCCCCATATTGACTGATCCTGGTCCAGAATACACAGGGTTTCTCCCTCCCCATATTGACTGATCCTGGTCCAGAATACACAGGTTTAGTCCCTGCCCATATTGACTGATCCTGATCCAGAATACACAGGGTTTCTCCCTCCCCATATTGACTGATCCTGGTCCAGAATACACAGGGTTTCTCCCTCCCCATATTGACTGATCCTGGTTCAGAATACACAGGGTTTCTCCCTCCCCATATTGACTGATCCTGGTCCAGAATACACAGGGTTTCTCCCTCCCCCTATAGACTGATCCTGGTTCAGAACACACAGGGTTTCTCCCTCCCCATATTGACTGATCCTGGTTCAGAATACACAGGGTTTCTCCCTCCCCATATTGACTGATCCTGGTCCAGAATACACAGGGTTTCTCCCTCCCCATATTGACTGATCCTGGTCCAGAACACACAGGGTTTCTCCCTCCCCATATTGACTGATCCTGGTCCAGAATACACAGGGTTTCTCCCTCCATATATGACTGATCCTGGTTCAGAATACACAGGGTTTCTCCCTCCCCATATTGACTGATCCTGGTCCAGAATACACAGGGTTTCTCCCTCCCCATATTGACTGATCCTGGTCCAGAATACACAGGGTTTCTCCCTCCCCATATTGACTGATCCTGGTCCAGAATACACAGGGTTTCTCCCTCCCCATATTGACTGATACCTGATCCTGGTCCAGAATACACAGGGTTTCTCCCTCCCCATATTGACTGATCCTGGTCCAGAATACACAGGGTTTCTCCCTCCCCATATTGACTGATCCTGGTCCAGAATACACAGGGTTTCTCCCTCCCCATATTGACTGATCCTGGTCCAGAATACACAGGGTTTCTCCCTCCCCATATTGACTGATCCTGGTTCAGAATACACAGGGTTTCTCCCTCCCCATATTGACTGATCCTGGTCCAGAATACACAGGGTTTCTCCCTCCCCATATTGACTGATCCTGGTCCAGAATACACAGGGTTTCTCCCTCCCCATATTGACTGATCCTGGTCCAGAATACACAGGGTTTCTCCCTCCCCATATAGACTGATCCTGGTCCAGAATACACAGGGTTTCTCCCTCCCCATATTGACTGATCCTGGTCCAGAATACACAGGGTTTCTCCCTCCCCATATTGACTGATCCTGGTCCAGAATACACAGGGTTTCTCCCTCCCCATATTGACTGATCCTGGTTCAGAATACACAGGGTTTCTCCCTCCCCATATTGACTGATCCTGGTCCAGAATACACAGGGTTTCTCCCTCCCCATATTGACTGATCCTGGTCCAGAATACACAGGGTTTCTCCCTCCCCATATTGACTGATCCTGGTCCAGAATACACAGGGTTTCTCCCTCCCCATATTGACTGATCCTGGTCCAGAATACACAGGGTTTCTCCCTCCCCATATTGACTGATCCTGGTCCAGAATACACAGGGTTTCTCCCTCCCCATATTGACTGATCCTGGTCCAGAATACACAGGGTTTCTCCCTCCCCATATTGACTGATCCTGGTCCAGAATACACAGGGTTTCTCCCTCCCCATATTGACTGATCCTGGTTCAGAATACACAGGGTTTCTCCCTCCCCATATTGACTGATCCTGGTCCAGAATACACAGCGTTTCTCCCTCCCCCTATAGACTGATCCTGGTTCAGAACACACAGGGTTTCTCCCTCCCCATATTGACTGATCCTGGTTCAGAATACACAGGGTTTCTCCCTCCCCATATTGACTGATCCTGGTCCAGAATACACAGGGTTTCTCCCTCCCCATATTGACTGATCCTGGTCCAGAATACACAGGGTTTCTCCCTCCCCATATTGACTGATCCTGGTCCAGAATACACAGGGTTTCTCCCTCCCCATATTGACTGATCCTGGTTCCAGAATACACAGGGTTTCTCCCTCCCCATATTGACTGATCCTGGTCCAGAATACACAGGGATTCTCCCTCCCCATATTGACTGATCCTGGTCCAGAATACACAGGGTTTCTCCCTCCCCATATTGACTGATCCTGGTCCAGAATACACAGGGTTTCTCCCTCCCCATATTGACTGATACCTGATCCTTGTTCAGAATACACCGGGTTTCTCCCTTCCCATATTGACTGATCCTGGTCCAGAATACACAGGGTTTCTCCCCCATATTGACTGATCCTGGTTCAGAATACACAGGGTTTCTCCCTCCCCATATTGACTGATCCTGGTCCAGAATACACAGGGTTTCTCCCTCCCCATATTGACTGATCCTGGTTCAGAATACACAGGGTTTCTCCCTCCCCATATTGACTGATCCTGGTTCAGAATACACAGGGTTTCTCCCTCCCCATATTGACTGATCCTGGTCCAGAATACACAGGGTTTCTCCCTCCCCATATTGACTGATCCTGGTCCAGAATACACAGGGTTTCTCCCTCCCCATATTGACTGATCCTGGTCCAGAATACACAGGGTTTCTCCCTCCCCATATTGACTGATCCTGGTCCAGAATACACAGGGTTTCTCCCTCCCCATATTGACTGATCCTGGTCCAGAATACACAGGGTTTCTCCCTCCCCATATTGACTGATCCTGGTCCAGAATACACAGGGTTTCTCCCTCCCCATATTGACTGATCCTGGTCCAGAATACACAGGGTTTCTCCCTCCCCATATTGACTGATCCTGGTTCAGAATACACAGGGTTTCTCCCTCCCCATATTGACTGATCCTGGTCCAGAATACACAGGGTTTCTCCCTCCCCATATTGACTGATCCTGGTCCAGAATACACAGGGTTTCTCCCTCCCCATATTGACTGATCCTGGTCCAGAATACACAGGGTTTCTCCCTCCCCATATTGACTGATCCTGGTCCAGAATACACAGGGTTTCTCCCTCCCCATATTGACTGATCCTGGTCCAGAATACACAGGGTTTCTCCCTCCCCATATTGACTGATCCTGGTTCAGAATACACAGGGTTTCTCCACCATATTGACTGATCCTGGTCCAGAATACACAGGGTTTCTCCCTCCCCATATTGACTGATCCTGGTCCAGAATACACAGGGTTTCTCCCTCCCCATATTGACTGATCCTGGTCCAGAATACACAGGGTTTCTCCCTCCCCATATTGACTGATCCTGGTTCAGAACACACAGGGTTTCTCCCTCCCCATATTGACTGATCCTGGTCCAGAATACACAGGGTTTCTCCCTCCCCATATTGACTGATCCTGGTCCAGAATACACAGGGTTTCTCCCTCCCCATATTGACTGATCCTGGTCCAGAATACACAGGGTTTCTCCCTCCCCATATTGACTGATCCTGGTCCAGAATACACAGGGTTTCTCCCTCCCCATATTGACTGATCCTGGTCCAGAATACACAGGGTTTCTCCCTCCCCATATTGACTGATCCTGGTCCAGAATACACAGGGTTTCTCCCTCCCCATATTGACTGATCCTGGTCCAGAATACACAGGGTTTCTCCCTCCCCATATTGACTGATCCTGGTCCAGAATACACAGGGTTTCTCCCTCCCCATATTGACTGATCCTGGTCCAGAATACACAGGGTTTCTCCCTCCCCATATTGACTGATCCTGGTCCAGAATACACAGGGTTTCTCCCTCCCCATATTGACTGATCCTGGTCCAGAATACACAGGGTTTCTCCCTCCCCCATATTGACTGATCCTGGTCCAGAATACACAGGGTTTCTCCCTCCCCATATTGACTGATCCTGGTCCAGAATACACAGGGTTTCTCCCTCCCCATATTGACTGATCCTGGTCCAGAATACACAGGGTTTCTCCCTCCCCATATTGACTGATCCTGGTCCAGAATACTTTCTCCCTCCCCATATTGACTGATCCTGGTCCAGAATACACAGGGTTTCTCCCTCCCCATATTGACTGATCCTGGTCCAGAATACACAGGGTTTCTCCCTCCCCATATTGACTGATCCTGGTCCAGAATACACAGGGTTTCTCCCTCCCCATATTGACTGATCCTGGTCCAGAATACACAGGGTTTCTCCCTCCCCATATTGACTGATCCTGGTCCAGAATACACAGGGTTTCTCCCTCCCCATATTGACTGATCCTGGTTCAGAATACACAGGGTTTCTCCCTCCCCATATTGACTGATCCTGGTCCATAATACACAGGGTTTCTCCCTCCCCATATTGACTGATCCTGGTCCAGAATACAAAGGGTTTCTCCCTCCCCATATTGACTGATCCTGGTCCAGAACACACAGGGTTTCTCCCTCCCCATATTGACTGATCCTGGTCCAGAATACACAGGGTTTCTCCCTCCCCATATTGACTGATCCTGGTCCAGAATACACAGGGTTTCTCCCTCCCCATATTGACTGATCCTGGTCCAGAATACACAGGGTTTCTCCCTCCCCATATTGACTGATCCTGGTCCAGAATACACAGGGTTTCTCCCTCCCCATATTGACTGATCCTGGTCCAGAATACACAGGGTTTCTCCCTCCCCATATTGACTGATCCTGGTCCAGAATACACAGGGTTTCTCCCTCCCCATATTGACTGATCCTGGTCCAGAATACACAGGGTTTCTCCCTCCCCATATTGACTGATCCTGGTCCAGAATACACAGGGTTTCTCCCTCCCCATATTGACTGATCCTGGTCCAGAATACACAGGGTTTCTCCCTCCCCATATTGACTGATCCTGGTCCAGAATACACAGGGTTTCTCCCTCCCCATATTGACTGATCCTGGTCCAGAATACACAGGGTTTCTCCCTCCCCATATTGACTGATACCTGATCCTGGTCCAGAATACACAGGGTTTCTCCCTCCCCATATTGACTGATCCTGGTCCAGAATACACAGGGTTTCTCCCTCCCCATATTGACTGATCCTGGTCCAGAATACACAGGGTTTCTCCCTCCCCATATTGACTGATCCTGGTCCAGAATACACAGGGTTTCTCCCTCCCCATATTGACTGATCCTGGTCCAGAATACACAGGGTTTCTCCCTCCCCATATTGACTGATCCTGGTCCAGAATACACAGGGTTTCTCCCTCCCCATATTGACTGATACCTGATCCTGGTCCAGAATACACAGGGTTTCTCCCTCCCCATATTGACTGATCCTGGTCCAAAATACACAGGGTTTCTCCCTCCCCATAGAAGAATACACAGGGTTTCTCCCTCCCCATATTGACTGATCCTGGTCCAGAATACACAGGGTTTCTCCCTCCCCATATTGACTGATACCTGATCCTGGTCCAGAATACACAGGGTTTCTCCCTCCCCATATTGACTGATCCTGGTCCAGAATACACAGGGTTTCTCCCTCCCCATATTGACTGATCCTGGTCCAGAATACACAGGGTTTCTCCCTCCCCATATTGACTGATCCTGGTCCAGAATACACAGGGTTTCTCCCTCCCCATATTGACTGATCCTGGTCCAGAATACACAGGGTTTCTCCCTCCCCATATTGACTGATCCTGGTCCAGAATACACAGGGTTTCTCCCTCCCCATATTGACTGATACCTGATCCTGGTCCAGAATACACAGGGTTTCTCCCTCCCATATTGACTGATCCTGGTCCAGAATACACAGGGTTTCTCCCTCCCCATAATGACTGATCCTGGTCCAGAATACACAGGGTTTCTCCCTCCCCATATTGACTGATCCTGGTCCAGAATACACAGGGTTTCTCCCTCCCCATATTGACTGATCCTGGTCCAGAATACACAGGGTTTCTCCCTCCCCATAATGACTGATCCTGGTCCAGAATACACAGGGTTTCTCCCTCCCCATATTGACTGATCCTGGTTCAGAATACACAGGGTTTCTCCCTCCCCATATTGACTGATCCTGGTCCAGAATATACAGGGTTTCTCCCTCCCATATTGACTGATACCTGATCCTGGTCCAGAATACACAGGGTTTCTCCCTCCCCATATTGACTGATACCTGATCCTGGTTCAGAATACACAGGGTTTCTCCCTCCCCATATTGACTGATCCTGGTCCAGAATACACAGGGTTTCTCCCTCCCCATATTGACTGATCCTGGTCCAGAATACACAGGGTTTCTCCCTCCCCATATTGACTGATCCTGGTCCAGAATACACAGGGTTTCTCCCTCCCCATATTGACTGATCCTGGTCCAGAATACACAGGGTTTCTCCCTCCCCATATTGACTGATCCTGGTCCAGAATACACAGGGTTTCTCCCTCCCCATAATGACTGATCCTGGTCCAGAATACACAGGGTTTCTCCCTCCCCATATTGACTGATCCTGGATCAGAATACACAGGGTTTCTCCCTCCCCATATTGACTGATCCTGGTCCAGAATATACAGGGTTTCTCCCTCCCATATTGACTGACTGATCCTGGTCCAGAATACACAGGGTTTCTCCCTCCCCATATTGACTGATACCTGATCCTGGTTCAGAATACACAGGGTTTCTCCCTCCCCATATTGACTGATCCTGGTCCAGAATACACAGGGTTTCTCCCTCCATATATTGACTGATCCTGGTTCAGAATACACAGGGTTTCTCCCTCCCCATATTGACTGATCCTGGTTCAGAATACACAGGGTTTCTCCCTCCCCATATTGACTGATCCTGGTCCAGAATATACAGTGTTTCTCCCTCCCATATTGACTGATACCTGATCCTGGTCCAGAATACACAGGGTTTCTCCCTCCCCATATTGACTGATACCTGATCCTGGTTCAGAATACACAGGGTTTCTCCCTCCCCATATTGACTGATCCTGGTCCAGAATACACAGGGTTTCTCCCTCCATATATTGACTGATCCTGGTTCAGAATACACAGGGTTTCTCCCTCCCCATATTGACTGATCCTGGTCCAGAACACACAGGGTTTCTCCCTCCCCATATTGACTCATCCTGGTCCAGAATGCACAGGGTTTCTCCCTCCATATATTGACTGATCCTGGTTCAGAATACACAGGGTTTCTCCCTCCCCATATTGACTGATCCTGGTCCAGAATACACAGGGTTTCTCCCTCCCCATATTGACTGATCCTGGTTCAGAATACACAGGGTTTCTCCCTCCCCATATTGACTGATCCTGGTTCAGAATACACAGGGTTTCTCCCTCCCCATATTGACTGATACCTGATCCTGGTCCAGAATACACAGGGTTTCTCCCTCCCCATATTGACTGATCCTGGTTCAGAATACACAGGGTTTCTCCCTCCCCATATTGACTCATCCTGGTTCAGAATACACAGGGTTTCTCCCTCCCCATATTGACTGATCCTGGTCCAGAATACACAGCGTTTCTCCCTCCCCCTATAGACTGATCCTGGTTCAGAACACACAGGGTTTCTCCCTCCCCATATTGACTGATCCTGGTTCAGAATACACAGGGTTTCTCCCTCCCCATATTGACTGATCCTGGTCCAGAATACACAGGGTTTCTCCCTCCCCATATTGACTGATCCTGGTCCAGAACACACAGGGTTTCTCCCTCCCCATATTGACTGATCCTGGTCCAGAATGCACAGGGTTTCTCCCTCCATATATTGACTGATCCTGGTTCAGAATACACAGGGTTTCTCCCTCCCCATATTGACTGATCCTGGTCCAGAATACACAGGGTTTCTCCCTCCCCATATTGACTGATCCTGGTTCAGAATACACAGGGTTTCTCCCTCCCCATATTGACTGATCCTGGTTCAGAATACACAGGGTTTCTCCCTCCCCATATTGACTGATACCTGATCCTGGTTCAGAATACACAGGGTTTCTCCCTCCCCATATTGACTGATCCTGGTTCAGAATACACAGGGTTTCTCCCTCCCCATATTGACTGATCCTGGTTCAGAATACACAGGGTTTCTCCCTCCC
This sequence comes from Oncorhynchus masou masou, assembly GCF_036934945.1. Classification (NCBI taxonomy): domain Eukaryota; kingdom Metazoa; phylum Chordata; class Actinopteri; order Salmoniformes; family Salmonidae; genus Oncorhynchus; species Oncorhynchus masou. The sequence goes on along the minus strand of NW_027016069.1, from coordinate 242,522 downwards.
CATATTGACTGATCCTGGTCCAGAATACACAGGGTTTCTCCCTCCCCATATTGACTGATCCTGGACAGAATACACAGGGTTTCTCCCTCCCCATATTGACTGATCCTGGTCCAGAATACACAGGGTTTCTCCCCCATATTGACTGATCCTGGTCCAGAATACACAGGGTTTCTCCCTCCCCATATTGACTGATCCTGGTCCAGAATACACAGGGTTTCTCCCTCCCCATATTGACTGATCCTGGTCCAGAATACACAGGGTTTCTCCCTCCCCATATTGACTGATCCTGGTCCAGAATACACAGGGTTTCTCCCTCCCCATATTGACTGATCCTGGTCCAGAATACACAGGGTTTCTCCCTCCCCATATTGACTGATCCTGGTTCAGAATACACAGGGTTTCTCCCTCCCCATATTGACTGATCCTGGTCCAGAATACACAGGGTTTCTCCCTCCCCATATTGACTGATCCTGGTTCAGAATACACAGGGTTTCTCCCTCCCCATATTGACTGATCCTGGTCCAGAATACACAGGGTTTCTCCCTCCCCATATTGACTGATCCTGGTCCAGAATACACAGGGTTTCTCCCTCCCCATATTGACTGATCCTGGTCCAGAATACACAGGGTTTCTCCCTCCCCATATTGACTGATCCTGGTCCAGAATACACAGGGTTTCTCCCTCCCCATATTGACTGATCCTGGTCCAGAATACACAGGGTTTCTCCCTCCCCATATTGACTGATCCTGGTTCAGAATACACAGGGTTTCTCCCTCCCCATATTGACTGATCCTGGTCCAGAATACACAGGGTTTCTCCCTCCCCATATTGACTGATCCTGGTCCAGAATACACAGGGTTTCTCCCTCCCCATATTGACTGATCCTGGTTCAGAATACACAGGGTTTCTCCCTCCCCATATTGACTGATCCTGGTCCAGAATACACAGGGTTTCTCCCTCCCCATATTGACTGATCCTGGTCCAGAATACACAGGGTTTCTCCCTCCCCATATTGACTGATCCTGGTTCAGAACACACAGGGTTTCTCCCTCCCCATATTGACTGATCCTGGTCCAGAATACACAGGGTTTCTCCCTCCCCATATTGACTGATCCTGGTCCAGAATACACAGGGTTTCTCCCTCCCCATATTGACTGATCCTGGTCCAGAATACACAGGGTTTCTCCCTCCCCATATTGACTGATCCTGGTCCAGAATACACAGGGTTTCTCCCTCCCCATATTGACTGATCCTGGTCCAGAATACACAGGGTTTCTCCCTCCCCATATTGACTGATCCTGGTCCAGAATACAAAGGGTTTCTCCCTCCCCATATTGACTGATCCTGGTCCAGAATACACAGGGTTTCTCCCTCCCCATATTGACTGATCCTGGTCCAGAATACACAGGGTTTCTCCCTCCCCATATTGACTGATCCTGGTCCAGAATACACAGGGTTTCTCCCTCCCCATATTGACTGATCCTGGTCCAGAATACACAGGGTTTCTCCCTCCCCATATTGACTGATCCTGGTCCAGAATACACAGGGTTTCTCCCTCCCCATATTGACTGATCCTGGTCCAGAATACACAGGGTTTCTCCCTCCCCATATTGACTGATCCTGGTCCAGAATACACAGGGTTTCTCCCTCCCCATATTGACTGATCCTGGTCCAGAATACACAGGGTTTCTCCCTCCCCATATTGACTGATACCTGATCCTGGTCCAGAATACACAGGGTTTCTCCCTCCCCATATTGACTGATCCTGGTCCAGAATACACAGGGTTTCTCCCTCCCCATATTGACTGATCCTGGTCCAGAATACACAGGGTTTCTCCCTCCCCATATTGACTGATCCTGGTCCAGAATACACAGGGTTTCTCCCTCCCCATATTGACTGATCCTGGTCCAGAATACACAGGGTTTCTCCCTCCCCATATTGACTGATCCTGGTCCAGAATACACAGGGTTTCTCCCTCCCCATATTGACTGATACCCTGGTCCAGAATACACAGGGTTTCTCCCTCCCCATATTGACTGATCCTGGTCCAGAATACACAGGGTTTCTCCCTCCCCATATTGACTGATCCTGGTCCAGAATACACAGGGTTTCTCCCTCCCCATATTGACTGATCCTGGTCCAGAATACACAGGGTTTCTCCCTCCCCATATTGACTGATCCTGGTCCAGAATACACAGGGTTTCTCCCTCCCCATATTGACTGATCCTGGTCCAGAATACACAGGGTTTCTCCCTCCCCATATTGACTGATCCTGGTCCAGAATACACAGGGTTTCTCCCTCCCCATATTGACTGATACCTGATCCTGGTCCAGAATACACAGGGTTTCTCCCTCCCCATATTGACTGATCCTGGTCCAGAATACACAGGGTTTCTCCCTCCCCATATTGACTGATCCTGGTCCAGAATACACAGGGTTTCTCCCTCCCCATATTGACTGATCCTGGTCCAGAATACACAGGGTTTCTCCCTCCCCATATTGACTGATCCTGGTCCAGAATACACAGGGTTTCTCCCTCCCCATATTGACTGATCCTGGTTCAGAATACACAGGGTTTCTCCCTCCCCATATTGACTGATCCTGGTCCAGAATACACAGGGTTTCTCCCTCCCCATATTGACTGATCCTGGTTCAGAATACACAGGGTTTCTCCCTCCCCATATTGACTGATCCTGGTCCAGAATACACAGGGTTTCTCCCTCCCCATATTGACTGATCCTGGTCCAGAATACACAGGGTTTCTCCCTCCCCATATTGACTGATCCTGGTCCAGAATACACAGGGTTTCTCCCTCCCCATATTGACTGATCCTGGTCCAGAATACACAGGGTTTCTCCCTCCCCATATTGACTGATCCTGGTCCAGAATACACAGGGTTTCTCCCTCCCCATATTGACTGATCCTGGTTCAGAATACACAGGGTTTCTCCCTCCCCATATTGACTGATCCTGGTCCAGAATACACAGGGTTTCTCCCTCACCATATTGACTGATCCTGGTCCAGAATACACAGGGTTTCTCCGTCCCCATATTGACTGATCCTTTTCCAGAATACACAGGGTTTCTTCCTCCTCATATTGACTGATACTGGTCCAGAACACACAGGGTTTCTCCCTCCCCATATTGACTGATCCTGGTCCAGAATACACAGGGTTTCTCCCTCCCCATATTGACTGATCCTGGTCCAGAATACACAGGGTTTCTCCCTCCCCATATTGACTGATCCTGGTCCAGAATACACAGGGTTTCTCCCTCCCCATATTGACTGATACCTGATCCTGGTCCAGAATACACAGGGTTTCTCCCTCCCCATATTGACTGATCCTGGTCCAGAATACACAGGGTTTCTCCCTCCCCATATTGACTGATCCTGGTCCAGAATACACAGGGTTTCTCCCTCCCCATATTGACTGATCCTGGTCCAGAATACACAGGGTTTCTCCCTCCCCATATTGACTGATCCTGGTCCAGAATACACAGGGTTTCTCCCTCCCCATATTGACTGATCCTGGTCCATAATACACAGGGTTTCTCCCTCCCCATATTGACTGATACCTGATCCTGGTCCAGAATACACAGGGTTTCTCCCTCCCCATATTGACTGATCCTGGTCCAGAATACACAGGGTTTCTCCCTCCCCATAATGACTGATCCTGGTCCAGAATACACAGGGTTTCTCCCTCCCCATATTGACTGATCCTGGTCCAGAATACACAGGGTTTCTCCCTCCCCATATTGACTGATCCTGGTCCAGAATACACAGGGTTTCTCCCTCCCCATAATGACTGATCCTGGTCCAGAATACACAGGGTTTCTCCCTCCCCATATTGACTGATCCTGGTTCAGAATACACAGGGTTTCTCCCTCCCCATATTGACTGATACCTGATCCAGAATTCGCAAGGTATCTCACTCTCCATATTGACTGATACCTGATCCTGGTCCAGAATACACAGGGTTTCTCCCTCCCCATATTGACTGATACCTGATCCTGTTTCAGAATACACAGGGTTTCTCCCTCCCCATATTGACTGATCCTGGTCCAGAATACACAGGGTTTCTCCCTCCCCATATTGACTGATCCTGGTCCAGAATACACAGGGTTTCTCCCTCCCCATATTGACTGATCCTGGTCCAGAATACACAGGGTTTCTCCCTCCCCATATTGACTGATCCTGGTCCAGAATACACAGGGTTTCTCCCTCCCCATATTGACTGATCCTGGTCCAGAATACACAGGGTTTCTCCCTCCCCATAATGACTGATCCTGGTCCAGAATACACAGGGTTTCTCCCTCCCCATATTGACTGATCCTGGTTCAGAATACACAGGGTTTCTCCCTCCCCATATTGACTGATCCTGGTCCAGAATATACAGGGTTTCTCCCTCCCATATTGACTGATACCTGATCCTGGTCCAGAATACACAGGGTTTCTCCCTCCCCATATTGACTGATACCTGATCCTGGTTCAGAATACACAGGGTTTCTCCCTCCCCATATTGACTGATCCTGGTCCAGAATACACAGGGTTTCTCCCTCCATATATTGACTGATCCTGGTTCAGAATACACAGGGTTTCTCCCTCCCCATATTGACTGATCCTGGTTCAGAATACACAGGGTTTCTCCCTCCCCATATTGACTGATCCTGGTCCAGAATATACAGGTTTCTCCCTCCCATATTGACTGATACCTGATCCTGGTCCAGAATACACAGGGTTTCTCCCTCCCCATATTGACTGATACCTGATCCTGGTTCAGAATACACAGGGTTTCTCCCTCCCCATATTGACTGATCCTGGTCCAGAATACACAGGGTTTCTCCCTCCATATATTGACTGATCCTGGTTCAGAATACACAGGGTTTCTCCCTCCCCATATTGACTGATCCTGGTCCAGAACACACAGGGTTTCTCCCTCCCCATATTGACTGATCCTGGTCCAGAATGCACAGGGTTTCTCCCTCCATATATTGACTGATCCTGGTTCAGAATACACAGGGTTTCTCCCTCCCCATATTGACTGATCCTGGTCCAGAATACACAGGGTTTCTCCCTCCACATATTGACTGATCCTGGTTCAGAATACACAGGGTTTCTCCCTCCCCATATTGACTGATCCTGGTTCAGAATACACAGGGTTTCTCCCTCCCCATATTGACTGATCCTGGTCCAGAATATACAGTGTTTCTCCCTCCCATATTGACTGATACCTGATCCTGGTCCAGAATACACAGGGTTTCTCCCTCCCCATATTGACTGATACCTGATCCTGGTTCAGAATACACAGGGTTTCTCCCTCCCCATATTGACTGATCCTGGTCCAGAATACACAGGGTTTCTCCCTCCATATATTGACTGATCCTGGTTCAGAATACACAGGGTTTCTCCCTCCCCATATTGACTGATCCTGGTCCAGAACACACAGGGTTTCTCCCTCCCCATATTGACTGATCCTGGTCCAGAATGCACAGGGTTTCTCCCTCCATATATTGACTGATCCTGGTTCAGAATACACAGGGTTTCTCCCTCCCCATATTGACTGATCCTGGTCCAGAATACACAGGGTTTCTCCCTCCCCATATTGACTGATCCTGGTTCAGAATACACAGGGTTTCTCCCTCCCCATATTGACTGATCCTGGTTCAGAATACACAGGGTTTCTCCCTCCCCATATTGACTGATACCTGATCCTGGTTCAGAATACACAGGGTTTCTCCCTCCCCATATTGACTGATCCTGGTTCAGAATACACAGGGTTTCTCCCTCCCCATATTGACTGATCCTGGTCCAGAATACACAGGGTTTCTCCCTCCCCATATTGACTGATCCTGGTCCAGAATACACAGGGTTTCTCCCTCCCCATATTGACTGATCCTGGTCCAGAATACACAGGGTTTCTCCCTCCCCATATTGACTGATCCTGGTCCAGAATACACAGGGTTTCTCCCTCCCCATATTGACTGATACCTGATCCTGGTCCAGAATACACAGGGTTTCTCCCTCCCCATATTGACTGATCCTGGTCCAGAATACACAGGGTTTCTCCCTCCCCATATTGACTGATCCTGGTCCAGAATACACAGGGTTTCTCCCTCCCCATATTGACTGATCCTGGTCCAGAATACACAGGGTTTCTCCCTCCCCATATTGACTGATCCTGGTCCAGAATACACAGGGTTTCTCCCTCCCCATATTGACTGATCCTGGTCCAGAATACACAGGGTTTCTCCCTCCCCATATTGACTGATCCTGGTCCAGAATACACAGGGTTTCTCCCTCCCCATATTGACTGATCCTGGTCCAGAATACACAGGGTTTCTCCCTCCCCATATTGACTGATCCTGGTCCAGAATACACAGGGTTTGTACCTCCCCATATTGACTGATCCTGGTTCAGAATACACAGGGTTTCTCCCTCCCATATTGACTGATCCTGGTCCAGAACACACAGGGTTTCTCCCTCCCCATATTGACTGATCCTGGTCCAGAATACACAGGGTTTCTCCCTCCCCATATTGACTGATCCTGGTTCAGAATACACAGGGTTTCTCCCTCCCCATATTGACTGATCCTGGTCCAGAATACACAGGGTTTCTCCCTCCCCATATTGACTGATCCTGGTTCAGAATACACAGGGTTTCTCCCTCCCCATATTGACTGATCCTGGTTCAGAATACACAGGGTTTCTCCCTCCCCATATTGACTGATACCTGATCCTGGTTCAGAATACACAGGGTTTCTCCCTCCCCATATTGACTGATCCTGGTTCAGAATACACAGGGTTTCTCCCTCCCCATATTGACTGATCCTGGTCCAGAATACACAGGGTTTCTCCCTCCCCATATTGACTGATCCTGGTCCAGAATACACAGGGTTTCTCCCTCCCCATATTGACTGATCCTGGTCCAGAATACACAGGGTTTCTCCCTCCCCATATTGACTGATCCTGGTCCAGAATACACAGGGTTTCTCCCTCCCCATATTGACTGATACCTGATCCTGGTCCAGAATACACAGGGTTTCTCCCTCCCCATATTGACTGATCCTGGTCCAGAATACACAGGGTTTCTCCCTCCCCATATTGACTGATCCTGGTCCAGAATACACAGGGTTTCTCCCTCCCCATATTGACTGATCCTGGTCCAGAATACACAGGGTTTCTCCCTCCCCATACTGACTGATCCTGGTCCAGAATACACAGGGTTTCTCCCTCCCCATATTGACTGATCCTGGTCCAGAATACACAGGGTTTCTCCCTCCCCATATTGACTGATCCTGGTCCAGAATACACAGGGTTTCTCCCTCCCCATATTGACTGATCCTGGTCCAGAATACACAGGGTTTCTCCCTCCCCATATTGACTGATCCTGGTCCAGAATACACAGGGTTTGTACCTCCCCATATTGACTGATCCTGGTCCAGAATACACAGGGTTTCTCCCTCCCATATTGACTGATCCTGGTCCAGAATACACAGGGTTTCTCCCTCCCCATATTGACTGATCCTGGTCCAGAATACACAGGGTTTCTCCCTCCCCATATTGACTGATCCTGGTCCAGAATACACAGGGTTTCTCCCTCCCCATATTGACTGATCCTGGTCCAGAATACACAGGGTTTCTCCCTCCCCATAATGACTGATCCTGGTCCAGAATACACAGGGTTTCTCCCTCCCCATACTGACTGATCCTGGTCCAGAATACACAGGGTTTCTCCTCCCCATATTGACTGATCCTGGTCCAGAATACACAGGGTTTCTCCCTCCCCATATTGACTGATCCTGGTCCAGAATACACAGGGTTTCTCCCTCCCCATATTGACTGATCCTGGTCCAGAATACACAGGGTTTCTCCCTCCCCATATTGACTGATCCTGGTCCAGAATACACAGGGTTTGTACCTCCCCATATTGACTGATCCTGGTCCAGAATACAAAGGGTTTCTCCCTCCCATATTGACTGATCCTGGTCCAGAATACACAGGGTTTCTCCCTCCCCATATTGACTGATCCTGGTCCAGAATACACAGGGTTTCTCCCTCCCCATATTGACTGATCCTGGTCCAGAATACACAGGGTTTCTCCCTCCCCATATTGACTGATCCTGGTCCAGAATACACAGGGTTTCTCCCTCCCCATATTGACTGATCCTGGTCCAGAATACACAGGGTTTCTCCCTCCCCATATTGACTGATACCTGATCCTGGTCCAGAATACACAGGGTTTCTCCCTCCCATATTGACTGATCCTGGTCCAGAATACACAGGGTTTCTCCCTCCCATATTGACTGATCCTGGTCCAGAATACACAGAGCTTCTCCCTCATATTGACTGATCCTGGTTCAGAATACACAGGGTTTCTCCCTCAACAATATTGACTCATCCTTGTTCAGAATACACAGGGTTTCTCCCTCATATTGACTGATCCTGGTCCAGAATAGACAGGGTTTCTCCCTCCCCATATTGACTGATCCTGGTCCAGAATACACAGGGTTTCTCCCTCCCCCTATAGACTGATACCTGATCCTGGTTCAGAATACACAGGGTTTCTCCCTCCCCATATTGACTGATACCTGATCCTGGTCCAGAATACACAGGGTTTCTCCCTCCCCATATTGACTGATACCTGATCCTGGTTCAGAATACACAGGGTTTCTCCCTCCCCATATTGACTGATACCTGATCCTGGTTCAGAATACACAGGGTTTCTCCCTCCCCATATTGACTGATACCTGATCCTGGTTCAGAATACACAGGGTTTCTCCCTCCCCATATTGACTGATACCTGATCCTGGTCCAGAATACACAGGGTTTCTCCCTCCCCATATTGACTGATCCTGGTCCAGAATACACAGGGTTTCTCCCTCCCCATATTGACTGATCCTGGTCCATAATACACAGGGTTTCTCCCTCCCCATATTGACTGATCCTGGTCCAGAATACACAGGGTTTCTCCCTCCCCATATTGACTGATCCTGGTCCAGAATACACAGGGTTTCTCCCTCCCCATATTGACTGATCCTGGTCCAGAATACACAGGGTTTCTCCCTCCCCATATTGACTGATACCTGATCCTGGTCCAGAATACACAGGGTTTCTCCCTCCCATATTGACTGATCCTGGTCCAGAATACACAGGGTTTCTCCCTCCCATATTGACTGATCCTGGTCCAGAATACACAGAGCTTCTCCCTCATAATGACTGATCCTGGTCCAGAATACACAGGGTTTCTCCCTCCCCATATTGACTGATCCTGGTTCAGAATACACAGGGTTTCTCCCTCAACAATATTGACTCATCCTGGTTCAGAATACACAGGGTTTCTCCCTCATATTGACTGATCCTGGTCCAGAATACACAGGGTTTCTCCCTCCCCATATTGACTGATCCTGGTCCAGAATAGACAGGGTTTCTCCCTCCCCATATTGACTGATCCTGGTCCAGAATACACAGGGTTTCTCCCTCCCCCTATAGACTGATACCTGATCCTGGTTCAGAATACACAGGGTTTCTCCCTCCCCATATTGACTGATACCTGATCCTGGTTCAGAATACACAGGGTTTCTCCCTCCCCATATTGACTGATACCTGATCCTGGTTCAGAATACACAGGGTTTCTCCCTCCCCATATTGACTGATACCTGATCCTGGTTCAGAATACACAGGGTTTCTCCCTCCCCATATTGACTGATACCTGATCCTGGTTCAGAATACACAGGGTTTCTCCCTCCCATATTGACTGATCCTGGTCCTGGTCCAGAATACACAGGGTTTCTCCCTCCCCATATTGACTGATCCTGGTCCAGAATACACAGGGTTTCTCCCTCCCCATATTGACTGATCCTGGTCCAGAATACACAGGGTTTCTCCCTCCCCATATTGACTGATCCTGGTCCAGAATACACAGGGTTTCTCCCTCCCCATTCCCCAAGTTGTTTTGCCTAGCCTAGGTATTAGAATCTCTGACCAACTCCCAGATAATAACATCTCACTCTTTTCTTAATATTTACCAATCTGGTGTTAAATTTGGACTGTTTCAGACACTAACACTTGTTTTTGAATGACTGCCAAATAACCCAGATCATTAAAAAACATTGACCATTCCTTATTCATTTACAATACGGTCTGAGGTTGTCTTGAATATATAATATTACATTAAATAGTATATATAATATTTAATATATATTATCCAGTCGGTTTAAGAAACAATTTAACAGACAGGACACAATGTGTGCTTTCTGATAGCATCAAGTGTAACGGCTTTCTTCTGTTGAAGGAGGAGCGGACCAAAATGCAGAGTGATGGTTATATATGTTTATTGAATGAAAGTAGACTAGACGTGAAATAACTGAACATGAACAAAAACAACAGACGGAAACGTGAAAAACTATACAGCCTGTCTGGTGAAACTAAACACAGAGACAGGAACAATCACCCATGAAACACTCAAAGAATATGGCTGCCTAAATATGGTTCCCAATCAGAGACAACGATAATCACCTGACTCTGATTGAGAACCGCCTCAGGCAGCCATAGACTATACTATACGCCCCATAAAAACCCCAAGACAAAAACACACCACAATAACCCATGTCACACCCTGGCCTGACCAAATAAATGAAGATAAATATAATATATTTCGACCAGGGCGTGACATCAAGTCTAGTTTCCTGGATATTATGAAGGGTGTACCTCAGGGATTGATTTTGAGACCTGCTCTTTTTTTTACAACTAATGTAAATAATAATAAAGTCTGTGCTTTAAATCCTGTAATAATCATCTGTTATGTTATGTAAGCCACAAGTTATTGACCAACCCTACGCTATTATCTGCAATCTGATTTAGTTAGATTACAGAATGCCCTTGTTGATTTCAAACTGAATGCCGGCGAAACTACATATACTCTACCGTTCAAAAGTTCGTGGTCACTTAGAAATGTCCTTGTTTTTGATAGAAAAGCACATTTTTTTGTCCATTAAAATAACAACAAATTGATCAGAAATACAGTGTAGACATTGTTCATGTTGTAAATGACTATTGTAGCTGGTAACGGCTGATTTTTTAAATGGAATATCTACATAGATGTACAGAGACCCATTATCAGCAACCATCACTCCTGTGTTCCAATGGCACGTTCTGTTAGCTAATCCAAGTTTATAATTTTAAAAAGACTAACTGATCATTAGAAAACCCTTTCGCAATTCTGTTAGCACAGCTGGAAACTGTTGTCCTGATTAAAGAGGCAATTATACGGTCTGCCTTCAGACCAGTTTAGTATCTGGAGCATCAGCATCTGTGGGTTCGATTACAGGCTCAAAATGACCAGAAACAAAGACCTTTCTTCTGAAACTCATCATTCTTGTTCTGAGAAATTAAATCTAATCCGTGCAATAAACTGAAGATCTCGTACAACGCTGTGTACTACTCCCTTCACAGAACAGTGCAAACTGGCTCTAAACAGAATAGATAGAGGAGTGGGAGGCCCCGGTGCACAACTGAGCAAGAGGACAAGTATATTGGAGTGTCTAGTTTTAGAGACAGATGCCTCACAAGTCCTCAACTGGCAGCTTCATTCAGGCGTCACTGGGATGCGGACGTTCTAGGAAGATTTGCAAAGAAAAAGCCATGTCTCAAACTGGCCAATAAAAAGAAAAGATTAAGATGGGCAACAGAACACAGACACTGGACAGAGGAACTCTGCCTAGAAGGCCAGCATCCCGGAGTCGCCTCTTAGGTGTTAGATGGGCTACATATTCACTCAATGGATGGATCTCACAAAGATCTAACATTTAAAAAAACATACTGAGTTAAAAATCTTAAAGTTGGCTTACTGTTTTTAAAGAAATAGATCTTGCCTCTCCGTGAACAACAGGAAGCAGATTGTACAGTCAACTCTCCTGCTAGTTCTTGACTATGGTAACACCATTTACCAGAATGCATTAGCCATGGGGCCTCCCACGTGGCGGAGAGGTCAAAGGCCACCGCATTGAGCTAAGGCGTCACGACAGACCCAGGATGCACATGTTTCATCTGACACATTGGTGTGGCTGCTACATTCTACAGTAACCGATGTTAAACTATACACCTGGCTACATTCTACAGTAACCGATGTTAAACTATACACCTGGCTACATTCTACAGTAACCGATGTTAAACTATACACCTGGCTACATTCTACAGTAACCGATGTTAAACTATACACCTGGCTACATTCTACAGTAACCGATGTTAAACTATACACCTGGCTACATTCTACAGTAACCGATGTTAAACTATACACCTGGCTACATTCTACAGTAACCGATGTTAAACTATACACCTGGCTACATTCTACAGTAACCGATGTTAAACTATACACCTGGCTACATTCTACAGTAACCGATGTTAAACTATACACCTGGCTACATTCTACAGTAACCGATGTTAAACTATACACCTGGCTACATTCTACAGTAACCGATGTTAAACTATACACCTGGCTACATTCTACAGTAACCGATGTTAAACTATACACCTGGCTACATTCTACAGTAACCGATGTTAAACTATACACCTGGCTAGTAACCGATGCCTGGTTTCTACAGCTCCATGAAACTATACACCTGGCTATTCATCCCAACTGTTAAACCATTGACCTGGAGCCTGGTTTGAGAGCTCCATGACAACAGGGATTCATCCCAACTGTAGAGGGTTGTGCACCACTTTTGACAAAGGCCCATGACATGAGGGGATTGGTCCCAACTAGTGAACTAAACTGCCTGGTTTGGGTGCCATTTGGGGATTCATTCCCATAGACATTTCACAAGATAACTTCTGTAGAGCACTGGTTTGAGAGCTCCAACAAGGACTGATGGTTTCCAAATCTGTATACTGGAGTGCACTGCAGGTTTGAATGCATCCATTACAACCCCCCCCACATCCTAATCCTCCCTAGTGCACCCCAAAAGCCCCATGAGGCTTTGGTCTGGGTGAACTAAACTGCCGATGGAGCCATTTGGCCATTCCCATAGACATTTCACAAGATAACTGGAGGAACAAGGACTGAGTTTCCAAGGATCATATACTGGAGTGCACTGCAGAGTTCAATGTCATCTTCACCCCACCCCCCCCTGTGTGTGTCATCCTCCCTGCCGGTCCCAGCTCACACTGCCTTGGCTGGGCTTCTGTCATGGAGATGTGGCCTCTCTACAGGACATCTAGGCTGAGCAGAGATTATACTGGAGGAGACAGGACACAGTGGTAGTTGTGTGTGTGTGTGGACGGGGTGGTTGTTGTGTGTGTGTGTGTCTGTGTGTGTGTGTGTGTGTGTGTGTGTGTGTGTGTGTGTGTGTGTGTGTGTGGACGTGGTGGTGTGTGTGTATTTCTGTGTGTGTGTGTGTGTGTGTCTGTGTGTTTGATGTAAAATATAAAAATATATACCATTTATCAGATACTTTTGTCCAAAGGGACTAACAATCAAGCCTAGATATGTCCTACTAGTCATCAATAAAGAAGTCTAAGTATATCGCTGCCTCAACAACCCCAGAGACAGGGGCGTATGTGATACGGTGTCAGAAGAGATCAATCGTTGTGTGTTTTCCATTATGAAACATTTATGTATGAAACAATCTTCCGTGGCTGCCCTCACAGCTCTTTCTCCTAAGGCAATTGAATTGGCTTGTTTCTGACGGTAACACGACTGTGCCCTTGGAGCTCGTCCTCAGAGCACAGCGGATTTGTGTGGGGATTAAGGAAATTTAGTGAGAGAGGCAGGGAGAAAAAGGAGAGAAGAGAGCGGGAGAGAGAGACGGAGGGAGGAGAAAGAAAGAGAGATAAAGAGAGAGAGAGAGAGAGAGAGAGAGAGGGAGCAGAGAGACAGAAAGGGAGAGAGAGAGACGGAGGGAGAAGATTGAGAAAGAGAGAGAGACAGAGAAAGAGAGAGAGAGAAAGAGAGAGATTGAGAGAGAGAGACATAGAGAGAGAGAAAGAGAGAGAGAGAGAGAGGAAGAGAGAGAGAGCGAGAGAGAGAGAAAGAGAGAGACAAAGAGAAAGAGAAAGAGAAAGAGTGTGAAATATTGTCCCATTCTCCAAATACTTTCTTCTCCTGTCGAAATGAAATCACATTTCAATGTGTCAATGCCGCCTCCTTCAACCAGACAATGTCTTTGTCCCAAATCAAATCCATTGTTACAATAACTGTAGACCTTACCGGGAAATGCTTACTTACTAGGCCCTTAACCAACAATGCAACAGATTTTAAAAGTAAGTAAGAAAAATGTCCTAAATAAATAGTAACACAACAAAATAATAATAACGAGGCTAAATGAAAGGTGTACCGGCAGAATAATCAATGTGCAAGGGGTTAGTTTTACCTGGGCCCATAGTGCACCATACTGTGGGAGCATTTGAGATGCAGATGTATTTATTTGAGAGCTTGTGTTGCTATGTGCTACGTCCTTCCAGAGCCCAACCCACACAGCAGCTTCCCAGCAGCTGTGCTGAAATGGCCTTTCAGAAATCAAGTCAGCTACCGACATGGCTTAAGAGGTATTGAGGGGAAATGGGATGAAGATTCCCGGGGGGGGTGCTATTTTTTTCCGTACTGTTGGATACAAATTGTTGCTTACTGGAAAATACTCTTTCAAACACACGGTCACGTTGTACAGCGCCATTACGGCTATTCACAGGGCTATATTTTGGCCTTTATTGGAGCGGCACAATTGGCCCAGCTTTTCTCTCCTTCAAAAAACCGAAATATTATTTCTGCCTTTATTCAGATTACAATCGCTCTCTTTTCGTTTTTATTTTATTTTTTGACAACGAAATAACCTACAAAAAAATCATTATATTTATCCAGTTGATGACAGCCATATAACGGCACGTACATAAAGCTGAGTGACTCATTCATTCAAGACTTTGAATCAAAATAAATAATTAGCAACATTCTTCCAAATGTTTTGGTTATCCTGACCTGGACACCATGTATAGTGTTATTATAGGCCGTTGTGGGCTGTTAGCAGGACAATATACCTTTACCAACACCTCTCTGTATTTGGATACTTTGTGAATGGGGGCTCCTGGAGTTGATGGGGGCTCCGGAGTGGATGGGGGCTCCAGAGTGGATGGGGGCTCCAGATTTGCAAAATGCGTTACTACAGTTGCAGGTTCAACACCCGTGGCCGGCCGGGAGACTCATGAAGTGGCTTTTGGGTTTTAATTTAGTATCCTCCAATCCTCTATATGTAACTATTGGCGTAAAGTCAGGTCACATTTTTCCATATACAGTAGTCCCACCGTAGGCGACATGAGTCTTATGAGTGTTGAGTAATGTCCTGTTAAAAGTGGTCCAGGTCTTATTTATTAAAGAACATATTGAAGTTAGAAGCGAAAGGATATTTTTTTTTCTCCACTGCGAATTACCACATAAACAACATCACACACAACTGTAGAGGCTTTCTGAACCTGTTGATCTCTGAGGCAGTAGTCACTCTGACACGGTAGTAATATGATTGGTTAATATTCTCTGAAGGAGGAGTCACTCTGACACGGTAGAAATATGATTGGTTGAGGCACCAGAGGCACCAGAGCCCCTCAGCCCAGAGGCGCCAGAGCCCCTCACCCAGAGGCACCAGAGCCCCTCACCCAGAGGCACCAGAGCCCCTCACCCAGAGGCGCCAGAGCCCCTCAGCCAGAGGCACCAGAGCCCCTCAGCCCAGATGCGCCTGAGCTGCCCCTCTGTCTCGAGCTGCCCCTCTGTCCCGAGCTGCCCCTCTGTCCCGAGCTGCCCCTCTGTCCCGAGCTGCCCCTCTGTCCCGAGCTGCCCCTCAGTCCAGTGGGGTTATGTAGTAGGGTCGCCGTGTTTAGGAGGCCACGGAAGCGGACAATGTGGCGTACTAAGACTATGGTGAAGTGGGGGCCACGTCCAGCACCAGAGCCGTCACCGCGGACAGATGCCCACCCAGACTCTCCCCAATAGGTTCAGGCTTTGCAGCCGGAGTCCGCACCTTGGAGGGGGGGGGGGTACTGTCACACCCTGGCCATAGTTTGCTTTGTATGTTTCTATGTTGTGTTTGGTCAGGGTGTGATCTGAGTGGGCATTCTATGTTGTGTGTCTATTGTTTTGTAGTTTGTTCATGTATAGTTTTTCTTATTAAAAAACGGAAGAAAAGGGAGTCACTGACACGGTAGTGATATGATTGGTTGATATTCTCTGAAGGAGGAGTCACTGACACGGTAGTGATATGATTGGTTGATATTCTCTGAAGGAGGAGTCACTGACACGGTAGTGATATGATTGGTTGATATTCTCTGAAGGAGGAGTCACTGACACGGTAGTGATATGATTGGTTGATATTCTCTGAAGGAGGAGTCACTGACACGGTAGTGATATGATTGGTTGATATTCTCTGAAGGAGGAGTCACTGACACGGTAGTGATATGATTGGTTGATATTCTCTGAAGGAGGAGTCACTGACACGGTAGTGATATGATTGGTTGATATTCTCTGAAGGAGGAGTCACTGACACGGTAGTGATATGATTGGTTGATATTCTCTGAAGGAGGAGTCACTGACATGGTAGTGATATGATTGGTTGATATTCTCTGAAGGAGGAGTCACTGACACGGTAGTGATATGATTGGTTGATATTCTCTGAAGGAGGAGTCACTGACACGGTAGTGATATGATTGGTTGATATTCTCTGAAGGAGGAGTCACTGACACGGTAGTGATATGATTGGTTGATATTCTCTGAAGGAGGAGTCACTGACACGGTAGTGATATGATTGGTTGATATTCTCTGAAGGAGGAGTCACTGACACGGTAGTAATATGACTGGTTGATATTCTCTGATTGACACGGTAGTAATATGATTGGTTGATATTCTCTGAAGGAGGAGTCACTGACACGGTAGTAATATGATTGGTTGATATTCTCTGAAGGAGGAGTCACTGACACGGTAGTGATATGATTGGTTGATATTCTCTGAAGGAGGAGTCACTGACACGGTAGTAATATGATTGGTTGATATTCTCTGAAGGAGGAGTCACTGACACGGTAGTGATATGATTGGTTGATATTCTCTGAAGGAGGAGTCACTGACACGGTAGTAATATGATTGGTTGATATTCTCTGAAGGAGGAGTCACTGACACGGTAGTGATATGATTGGTTGATATTCTCTGAAGGAGGAGTCACTGACACGGTAGTGATATGATTGGTTGATATTCTCTGAAGGAGGAGTCACTGACACGGTAGTAATATGATTGGTTGATCTGTCTGTTCTATCAACATGGGCTCAGTAGATGAGATGGTAAGTGTGTTCAGTGTGAATGATTGTGTTCACGTGTTTTACATGACCTACAGATACACAGGCACATAGCAGAGGGACGGTTACAACCACCTTGGTTACAATTACCTTGGTTACAATTGCCTTGGTTACAATGACCTTGAACACAAATTACTGTGCAGTGCAAAACAATCTTGTGTTCAATATTTTGTCGTTCCTGGGATGGACTGTGTTACTGTACCTTCTTGAGAATCTTTGCAAGAGTATTACATAAATTACTAGCTTACATAAGGTCAAGTGTTGTCTTTTACTCAATCTTATCTCACAGCCTCATACAATTCCCATGTTGGAGGGGGGTTATCCAGAGGTCAGCTTTTGTAATGTTTGCTAACTCGCTGTATCAGAAATATCCTCGATTATCTTTGAATGAGGAAATGATCAACACCTCAGATCGGCAGAATCAGACGTTGAGATCTTTTCAGATACTTCAGATGTTCCCCAGGATCGGCTAACCTTTTACTGCGTATCCCAAATGGCACCCTATACCCTACATAGTACACTACTTTTAGGGGATTTGGTCTAAAGTAGTGCACTACATTGGGAATAGGGTGCCATTTGGGGGCACATATTTTTTGTCGTTTTACATCACATAATCTGAACAAAATATTTTTCTTCCTCGCTGAGTTCGGTCTCTCCACATGTCCCTTCTCTGTCACATGAGTTGATGCCCACTCTCTGAAACACAGAGCTTTGTGTTGACAGTCTCTTGGAACGAGCCTGACAGGGTTTGGTTGTTTTCCCCTTTTAATGGCGGATTTCTCGTTCAGAAGTTGTGGAAAGTTGAAAAAGATTCTTGACAAGTGATTTATCTTTCTCCGCGGGGAACGTGCTTCCTCCTGAAAGGTGAACGTTCACATGAAGCACAAACACATGAGGGACACACAGACACACACACACACACACACACACACACACACACACACACACACACACACACACACACACACACACACACACACACACACACCCAACCCTAACCCTAACCCTAACCCTAACCCTAACCCACACACACATTTTTGTTTTTTGGGGGCGGTGGTAGATCAGCTTTCATATTGCTGATAGATTGTGGCTTATATCAATACAATTATCAACATGATTTCCAATCCCACCCCTGTATCTTTTTTTGCAAATATTCTTAAAATACGTTGTCCCCTAACACTACCACCCCGCCCCTAATTGTATTAAACCAATGGACAACAGCACTTAGGCTTCTACTTACATGTTATTTGCATTTTACAGACAGTCTATTTTACAATAGTTATCTTTTGTTTGTTTTTTCAGTCCAAATCATATCTCTCTCTCTCTCTCTCTCCCCTCTCTCTCTCTCTCCCCTCTATCTCTCTCTCTCTCTCTCTCTCACACTCTCTCTCTCTCTCTCTCTCTCTCTCCTCTCTCTCACTCTCTCTCTCCCCTCTCTCTCTCTCTCTCTCTCTCTCTCTCTCTCTCTCTCTCTGTCTCTCTGTCTCTCTCTCTCTCTCTCTCTCTCTCTCTCTCTCTCTCTCTCTCTCTCTCCCTCTCCTCTCTCTCTCCCCTCTCTCTCTCTCTCCCCCCTCTCTCTCTCTCTCTCTCTCTCTCTCCCCTCTCTCTGTCTCTCTGTCTCTCTCTCTCTCTCTCTCTCTCTCTCTCTCTCTCTCTCTCTCTCTCTCTCTCTCTCTCTCTCTCTCTCTCTCTCTCTCTCTCTCTCTCTCTCTCTCTCTCTCTCTCTCTCTCTCTCTCTCTCTCCCCTCTCTCTGTCTCTCTGTCTGTCTCTCTCTCTCTCTCTCTCTCTCTCTCTCTCTCTCTCTCTCTCTCCACTCAACCCCTCTGAACACCATCCACGTTTTGATTTCTATTTGCCATATGAACTAATGAAACGTAATCATTAGTATATGATAATCTATCACAAGTGAAGGGTGATGGAGGGTTTTTAAAAGAACATGAATTTGAATGGAACATCAACAGTTAATAGATGTAATGATTTCAACGAAAGGTCAGGGAATAGAAGAGCTGTGACAAGAAAAGCCTATTATTGTGAAAAGTGATATATGACATTTAATTTAAAAAAGCCTTTGTTTATTAATTGACTTCAGTCTCATCGGTCTTGTATCAGATGTGCAGTGATTTCTTGTAATTAATGCAGGGAATATGGGCATTGACATCAACTATTCTACTGGCCAGACGTAGTGGTGTCCTTTTATCTGAAAGAGAAGGGGTTGGCTGACTACATTGCATTTCAAATAATCTCATTTTGTTTGACGGTCAAGATAGTTTATTTGTCTCTTCTCCTACCAGGGCAGAGAAATGCATTTATCTCTACCTGGGGTCTGGGACAGAGTGCTAAATGTATATCTACCTGGGGTGTAATGCTTGTCGTCTGGGGAAGGAGAGGAGGACCAAGGTGCAGCGTGGTAAGTGTTCATATTATTTAATGAAATATGCAACACAAACACGACAAACAAACAGTCCTGAAAGGTGAAACAAAAACACTAAACAGGAAACAACCACAAAAAACACAATGGAAAACACCAGTGGTTCTCAATCAGGGAAAATCATAGACAAACTAACATAGATTGAAACCATACCAGCCAAACATAGAAATATTAAAATCAAAAGACAAGACAAATAACTAACCCACCCAGCTCACACTCTGACCATATTAAAACAAAAGACAAGACAAAGTACTACATTTATCTCTGGTCTGGGACAGAGTACTGCAATTATCTCTGGTCTGGGACAGAGTACTGCATGTATCTCTGGTCTGGGACAGAGTACTACATTTATCTCTGGTCTGGGACAGAGTACTGCATTTATCTCTGGTCTGGGACAGAGTACTACATTTATCTCTGGGCTGGGACAGGGTACTACATGTGTCTCTGGTCTGAGGTCTGGGACAGAGTACTACATGTATCTCTGGTCTGGGACAGAGTACTACATTTATCTCTGGTCTGGGACAGAGTACTGCATTTATCTCTGGTCTGGGACAGAGTACTACATGTATCTCTGGTCTGGGACAGAGTACTACATTTATCTCTGGTCTGGGACAGAGTACTGCATTTATCTCTGGTCTGGGACAGAGTACTACATGTATCTCTCTGGTCTGGGACAGAGTACTACATTTATCTCTCTGTCTGGGACAGAGTACTACATTTATCTCTGGTCTGGGACAGAGTACCACATTTATCTCTGGTCTGGGACAGAGTACTACATGTATCTCTGGTCTGGGACAGAGTACTGCATTTATCTCTGGTCTGGGACAGAGTACTGCATTTATCTCTGGTCTGGGACAGAGTACTACATTTATCTCTGGTCTGGGACAGAGTACTACATTTATCTCTGGTCTGAGGTCTGGGACAGAGTACTACATGTATCTCTGGTCTGGGACAGAGTACTACATTTATCTCTGGTCTGGGACAGAGTACTGCATTTATCTCTGGTCTGGGACAGAGTACTACATGTATCTCTGGTCTGGGGTCTGGGACAGAGTACTACATTTATCTCTGGTCTGGGGTTTGGGACAGAGTACTACATTTATCTACGGTCTAGGACAGAGTAGTACATTTATCTCTGGTCTGGGACAGAGTACTACATGTATCTCTGGTCTGGGACAGAGTACTGCATTTATCTCTGGTCTGAGACAGAGTACTACATTTATATCTGGTCTAAAAAAAGAACTACTACTGTCTCTGGTCTGGGACAGAGTACTACATTAATCTCTGGTCTGGGACAGAGTACTACATTTATCTCTGGTCTGGGGTCTGGGACAGAGTACTACATTTATCTCTGGTCTGGGGTCTGGGACAGAGTACTGCATTTATCTCTGGTCTGAGATAAAGCATAGCAGTTTAACAGACAACACAGAGTTACACATTTGTCTCTGAGTCTGGGAAACAATTAACAAGTCAATAATACAGAGTAAAATCTCTGGTATGGGGTCTATATACATTGTGTGCAAATCTCTGGTCTGGGAAGAGGTAGGCTACATTTTTCTGTTTTGACAGATTAACATTTTTCTCTGGTCTGGGACAGATAAATTTATCTCTGGTCTGATAAATGACATTTATCTCTGGTCTGGGACAGAGTATAAAAGTCTAAAATAAATATTTATCTCTAGTCTAGGACAGAGTACTATATTTATCTCTGGTCTGGGGTCTGGGACAGAGTACTACATTTATCTCTGGTCTGGGACAGAGTACTACATTTATCTCTGGTCTAGGACAGAGTACTACATTTATCTCTGGTCTGACACAGAGTACTACATTTATCTCTGGTCTGGGGTCTGGGACAGAATACTACATTTATCTCTGGTCTGGGACAGAGTACTATATTTATCTCTGGTCTGGGACAGAGTACTACATTTATCTCTGGTCTAGGACAGAATTTATCTCTGGTCTGGGACAGAGTACTCATTTACTGGTGTCCCCCAGGGCTTGTCTCTGGTCTGGGACAGAGTACTACATTTATCTCTGGTCTGGGACAGAGTACACCAAGTCACTGGTCTGTCAGAGTACTACATTTATCTCTGGTCTAGGACAGAGTACTACATTTATCTATGGTCTGACACAGAGTACTACATTTATCTCTGGTCTGGGACAGAGTACTACATTTATCTCTGGTCTGGGACAGAGTACTACATTTATCTGTCTGGTCTGACATATCAGAGTATACATTTATCTCTGGTCTGGGACAGAGTACTACATTTATCTCTGGTCTGGGACAGAGTACTACATTTATCTCTGGTCTGGGACAGAGTACCATTTATCTCTGGTCTGACAGACTACCATTTATCTCTGGTCTGGGACAGAGCGCTATATTTATCTCTGGTCTGGGACCTGAGACAACACCCTCTCTGGTCTAGGACAGAGTACTACATTTATCTCTGGTCTGGGACAGAGTACTACATTTATCTCTGGTCTGGGACAGATACTACAATCTCTGGTCTAGGACAGAGTACTACATTTATCTCTGGTCTGGGACAGAGTAACATTTATCTCTGGTCTGGGACAGGCACATTTATCTCTGGTCTGGACAGAGTACTGCATTTATCTCTGGTTTGGGACAGAGTACTACATGTATCTCTGGTCTGGGGTCTGGGACAGAGTACTACAATTTATCCTGGTCTGGGGTTTGGGACAGAGTACTACATTTATCTACGGTCTGGGACAGAGTAGTACATTTATCTCTGGTCTGGGACAGAGTACTACATGTATCTCTGGTCTGGGACAGAGTACTCCATTTATCTGGCTGAGACAGAGTACTACATTTATCTCTGGTCTGGGACAAGTACTACATTTTGCTCTGGTCTGGGACAGAGTACTGTTTATCTCTGGTCTAGGACAGAGTACTACATTTATCTCCAGGTCTGGGACAGGCCCTACATTTATCTCTGGTCTAACAAGGGTACTACATTTATCTCTGGTCTGGGACAGATACTACATTTATCTCTGGTCTGGGACAGAGTACTACAGTTATCTCTGGTCTGCGCCAGAGTACTAAACTTATCTCCAGTCTGGGGTCTGGGACAGAGTACTACATTTATCTCTGGTCTGCGAACAAGTACTACATTTATCTCCGGTCTGGGGTCTGGGACAGAGTACTACATTTATCTCTGGTCTGGGACAGAGTACTACATTTATCTCTGGTCTGCGACAGAGTACTACATTTTTCTCTGGTATAGGACAGAGTATTACATTTATCTCTGGTCTAGGACAGAGTACTGCATTTATCTCTGGTCTGGGAATCTAGGACAGAGTACTACATTTATCTCTTCTGGAACAGAGTACTACATTTATCCCTGGTCTGAAGGTCTGGGACAGATACACATTTATCTCTGGTCTGGGACAGATACTACATTTATCTCTGGTCTAGGACAGAGTACTACATTTATCTCTGGTCTGGGACAGAGTACTACATTTATCTCTGGTCTGGGACAGAGTACTACATTTATCTCTGGTCTGGGACAGAGTACTGCATTTATCTCTGGTCTGGGACAGAGTACTACATTATCTCTGGTCTGGGGTCTGGGACAGAGTACTACATTTATCTCTGGTCTGGGGTTTGGGACAGAGTACTACATTTATCTACGGTCTGGGACAGAGTAGTACATTTATCTCTGGTCTGGGACAGAGTACTACATTTATCTCTGGTCTGGGACAGAGTACTACATTTATCTCTGGTCTGAGACAGAGTACTACATTTATCTCTGGTCTGGGACAGAGTACTACATTTATCTCTGGTCTGGGACAGAGTACTACATTTATCTCTGGTCTAGGACAGAGTACTACATTTATCTCTGGTCTGGGACAGAGTACTACATTTATCTCTGGTCTAGGACAGAGTACTACATTTATCTCTGGTCTGGGACAGATACTACATTTATCTCTGGTCTGGGACAGAGTCTACATTTATCTCTGGTCTGCAGAGTACTACATTTATCTCCAGTCTGGGGTCTGGGACAGAGTACTACATTTATCTCTGGTCTGCGCCAGAGTACTACATTTATCTCCGGTCTGGGGTCTGGGACAGAGTACTACATTTATCTCTGGTCTGGGACAGAGTACTACATTTATCTCTGGTCTGCGACAGAGTACTACATTTTTCTCTGGTATAGGACAGAGTATTACATTTATCTCTGGTCTAGGACAGAGTACTGCATTTATCTCTGGTCTGGGGTCTGGGACAGAGTACTACATTTATCTCTGGTCTGGGACAGAGTACTACATTTATCCCTGGTCTGGTCTGGGACAGAGTACTACATGTTTCTCTAGTCTGGGACAGAGTACCACATTTATGTCTGGTCTAGGACAGAGTACTACATGTATCTCTAGTCTAGGACAGAGTACCACATTTATCTCTGGTCTAGGACACAGTACTATATTTATCTCTGGTCTGGGGTTTTATTTTTGTATTTTTTTATTTCACCTTTATTTAACCAGGTAGGCTAGTTGAGAACAAGTTCTTATTTGCAACTGCGACCTGGCCAAGATAAAGCATAGCAGTGTGAACAGACAACACAGAGTTACACATGGAGTAAACAATTAACAAGTCAATAATACAGTAGAAAAAAGGAGAGTCTATATACATTGTGTGCAAAAGGCATGAAGAGGTAGGCGAATAATTACAGTTTTGCAGATTAACACTGGAGTGATAAATGAAGTGATAAATGATATTGGTGTGCAAAAGAGCAGAAATAAAATAAATAAAAACAGTATGGGAATGAGGTAGGTAAAAATGGGTGGGCTATTTACCGATAGACTATGTACAGCGGCAGCGATCGGATAGCTGCTCAGATAGCAGATGTTTGAAGTTGGTGAGGGAGATAAAAGTCTCCAACTTCAGCGATTTTTGCAATTCGTTCCAGTCACAGGCAGCAGAGAAGTGGAACGAAAGGCGGCCAAATGAGGTGTTGGCTTTAGGGATGATCAGTGAGATATACCTGCTGGAGCGCGTGTTACGGGTGAGTGTTGCCATCGTGACCAGTGAACTGAGATAAGGCGGAGCTTTACCTAGCATGGACTTGTAGATGACCTGGAGCCAGTGGGTCTGGCGACGAATATGTAGCAAGGGCCAGCCGACTAGAGCATACAGGTTGCAGTGGTGGGTGGTATAAGGTGCTTTAGTGACAAAACGGATGGCACTGTGATAAACTGCATCCAGTTTGCTGAGTAGAGTGTTGGAAGCAATTCTGTAGATGACATCGCCGAAGTCGAGGATCGGTAGGATAGTCAGTTTTACTAGGTTGTTCCACACAAAACTTGAAACCTAATACAGAATGACATAATACAGAACATCATTAGACAAGAACACAGAACACAGAACACAGAACATGAACCATAATACAGAATGACATAATACAGAACATCATTAGACAAGAACAGCTCAAGGACAGAACTATATGCATTTTTTTAAGGCACACTGAGCCTACATATCAATTCATACACAAAAACTATCTAGTTCAAATAGGGGAGAGGCGTTGTGCCGCGAGGTGTTGATTGACCTGTTTTCTAAACCAGGTTTGCTGTTTATTTGAACAATATGAGATGCAATGAAGTTCCATGCAATAACTGCTCTTTATAATACGGTATGTTTTCTTGAATTTGTTCTGGATTTGGGGACTGTGAAAAGACCCCTGGTGGCATGTCTGGTGGGGTAAGTGTGTGTTTCAGAGCTACGCAAGCAATTTCAACATGAATGATTATTATAAAAAGAAGAAGTGATGCAGTCATTCTCTCCTCATCTCTGAGCCAAGAGAGACTGGCAGCATAGTATTTATATCAGCCCTCTGAATACGATAAAGAGCAAAACGTGCTGCTCTGTTCTGGGCCAGCTGCAGCTTAAATGGGTCTTTACTTGCAGCACTGGACCACACGACTGGACAAAAATCAAGATTAGACAAATCTAGAGCCTGCAGAACTTGCTTTTTGGAGTGTGGTGTCAAACAATCAGAGCATCTCTTTATTACGGCTCGACCTCTCTCCATCTTTACAACCATTGAATATAAATGTTTTAACCATGACAGATTACAATCTAAGGTAATGCCAAGTCATTTAGTCTCATCAACTTGTTCAACAGCTAGACCATTCATTACCAGATTCAGCTGACGTCTAGAACTTAAATACTGATTTATACCAAATACAACGCTCTAAGTTCCAGAGATGTTCAGTACCAATTAATTACTGGCCACCCATTCCAAAACAGACTGCAACTCTTTGTTAAGAGTTTCAGTGACATTAGCTGTGGTTGCTGATGCGTATATGGTTGAATTATCAGCATACATGGACACACATGCTTTGTTTAATGCCAGTGGCAGATCATTGGTAAAAAAAAATGTGAAAAGAGTAGAGGGCCTAGAGAGCTGCCCTGCGGTACACCACACTTTACATGTTTAACATTAGAGAAGCTTCCACAAAATGAAAAACCTTTGAGTTCTATTAGATAGATAGCTCTGAATCCACGATATGGCAGAGGTTGAAAAGCCATAGCAAATAAGTTCTCAACAACAGGTTATGGTCAACAACATCAAATGCTGCATTGAAATCTAACAGTATCGCTCCAATCCTATTATTATCAATTTCAATCAACCAATCATCAGTCATTTGTGTCAGTGCAGTGCATGTTGAGTGCCCTTCTCTATAAGCCTTGCAGAAAGTCTGTTGCTAATTTGTTTACAGAGAAATACTGTTGTATTTGGTCAAACACAATTTTTTTTCCAACAGTTTGCTAAGAGCTGGCAGCAAGCTGATAGGGCTGCTGTTAGAACCAGTAATGGCCACTTTACTACTCTTGGGTAGTAGAATTACTTTGGCTTCTCTCCAGGCCTGAGGACAAAGACATTCCTCTCGACTCAGATTAAAATTTGACAAATAGGAGTGGATATAGAGTCAGCCACCATCCTCAGTAGCTTTCCATCTAAGTTGTCAATGCAAGGAGGTTTGTCATTATTGATCGATAACAATATTTGTTCCATCTCTCCCCACACTAACTTTACAAAATTCAAACTTGCACTGCTTTTCTTTCATTATTTGTTTTCTTTATGCATGAATACAATGGCTCACTGTTTGTTGTTGGCATTTCCTGTCTAAGTTTGCCCACTTTGCCAATGAAATGATCATTAATTAAAATAATTGGCAACATCCTATGGTTTTGTGATGAATAGGCCATCTGATTCGATTAAAGATGGATCGGAATTTGTCTGTCTGCCCATAATTTCATTTAAACTATTCCAAAGTTTCTTTCTCTCCAATCATTCTTTATATCATTGATCTTGGCTTCATAGTGAAGTTTCTCCTTCTTTTTGTTGAGTTCAGTCCAATAATTTCTCAATTTGTCAGTCAGATGTGCAGCCAGACTTATTAGCCACTACCTTTGCCACATCTCTTTCAACCCTACAGTTGTTTAAAATTCCTCATCAATCCATGGAGCCTTAACAGTTCTACTCCTCAAAGGATGAATCCTGGAACATATTCCAACTTAAATTCCTGTCTATGCAAAACAGTCCTGTGGCTTAGCATCGCCGTCATCTGAACACTTCCGTAATGAGCGAGACACTGGTACTTCCTGCTTTAGTTTGTGCTCATAAGCAGGAATCAGGAAGATAAAATTATGGTCAGATTTTCCAAATGGAGTGCGAGGGAGAGCTTTGTTCGCTTCTCTTAATGTGGAATAAATTTGGTCTAGTTTTTTCCCCCCCTGGTTGCACATAATCTGCAAAATTGTAATTATTCGCCAACCTCCTCATGCCTTTTGCACACAATGTATATAGACTCTCTTTTTCTACTGTGTTATTGACTTGTTAATTGTTTACTCCATGTGTAACTCTGTGTTGTCTGTTCAACTTGTTTATCTTAGGTCGCAGTTGCAAATGAGAACTTGTTCTCAACCCTGGTTAAATAAAGGTGAAATAAAAATAAAATAAATAAATAAAATGTGACATGCTGGTAGAAATGATGTAAAACGGATTTAAGTTTGCCTGCATTAAAATCTCCGGCCACTAGGAGCGCCACTTCTGATCTTGTTTGCTTATGGTCTAATACAGCTCATTGAGTGAGGTCATAGTGCGCCAGCTGTTATTGACAAATAGACACATGTTGTCTTAAAAGACGTAGCTGTTCTGTCCTGCCGATGCACGGAAAACCCAGCCAACTGTATATTATCTGTGTCGCGTTCAGCCACGACTCGCTGAAACATTAGATATTACATTTTTATGTCCCGTTGTTAGGATGGTCTCGATCGGAGCTCATCCAGTTTATTCTCTAGTGATTGCACATTGGCTAATAGAACGGATGGTAGAGGCGGGTTTTTCACTCACCGATAAATTCTCACAAGGCACCCTGATCTCCGCCCACAGTATTTCCTTATTTTTTATCATGTGAATAACGGTGATTTGGGTCTTGTCTGGGAGCAACATTATCTCCTTCCTGTCTGACTCATTAAAGAAAAAATCTTAGCCCAGTTCGAGGTGAGTAATCGCTGTTCTGATATCCAGAAGCTCTTCTCGGTCGTAATAGACGGTAGCATCAACATTATGTACAAAATAAGTTACAAACAATGCAACAACAAAAAATCCACACAAAATGGCACTTGGTTAGGAGCCCGTAAAATGGCAGCCATCCCCTCCGTATCCGTTCTTCCTATTCTATTGTCATGAGTCTTGTCCTGGAGGCAGAACTGAGCGATTTCCCTTAGATAGGCCAGTTGCGAAGACAATATTGGCCAAATTATACATTTAAGGTTAGGTTAGGGTTAGGGTCAGGGTCAGGGTTAGGGTTAGGGTTAGGGTCAGGGTTTAGGGTTAGGGTTGGGGTAGGATCAGGGTCAGGGTCAGGGTTTAGGGTTAGGTTTAGGGTTAGGGTTAGGTTTAGGTGTTTAGGGGTTAGGGTTAGGTTTAGGGTTTGGGGTTAGGGTTAGGGTTTAGGGTTAGGTTTAGGTTTAAGGTTAGGGGTTAGGGTTAGGGTCAGCAGTGTGCTTAAGATTCGAGTTAGGTTTAAATGTATGACTTTGTGGCTGTTCCAGCTATTGTCCACTCTGCAGAGATGCCTCCAGAACAAGCTGAGTGACGCTAACCTGCTACAAGGAACCCAACCCCCCTCTGTGTTGACCTGGTTAGAGGCTAGAGGTCAGAGGTCAGGGGTGTTGGGCCTTTATCAGTGGACTCATTCCTCATTACAAACTCTACCGATACAATGACTGTGTAGTTCAACAAAGGTTAAATAATATGTTTATTTAAATAAATAAAAGTCCCAAATGGCAACCTTATCCCTATATAGTGCACTACATCTGGTCAAATGAAGTGCACTATATAAAAAGGGATCAATATCTGGGTGATTCTAGTTTGTTGGTAGAATAATATAATGTATTGAAGTGATATGAGAAGTTTCAAATACTTCCTATATTCAAACACAGAGAAAAAAACCCTGAATCTAACTAATCGAAACACCAAGTGAGGAAGAAGGAAATACCTGGATCACACTGTAGAGAAAGAGAGATACAACACGCAAAAACATTAACTGTCTACCGCATATTTCACAAATAATGTATATGATTGTAAATGGAGGCATTTTCTGCTAAACTGAATCTTTCTAGAGAGCTGCTCTCTGAACCTGATCCTTATATTGCCATGATATTACATGACGTGAACCACTTCCGTTGATAACTGTACGGAACGTAATCCAATTGGACTAATTGAATCTAACTAGACTAATTACTTCACATAATACAACCATAATGTAGTTCAATCCACACTTCAACCCACAATTCCCAAGTCATCTCTCTCTCTGTGCTGCCGAGGCAGTGAATAGGATGTGGAACAATACTTTCTTACAGGGAGTGGAATTGCAACGAAAAAAAGTGGAAATTAAAAAAAGGGCCCCTCTCTCCTTCCTTCCTTCCTCCACTCCCTCCCTCCTCCCTTCTTTGAATAATTGGAACGAGGGGAGCTAAACAGAGGCTGAGAGGCACAACACTGTTATCTCCCAAATGGCTCTGGTTCACGAGCCTAGCTAGTGTCCTTCTCTGCATGGTAGACAAGGTCAGCTGTCAACTGAACATTCATCTCCCCGAGTGGGCCTAGAGAGAGAGAGAGAGAGAGAGAGTGTATTCCAAATGGTACCCTATTCCCTATGTAGTGCACTACTTTTGACCAGGACCCATAGGGCTCTGTTCAAAAGTAGTGCACTATGTAGGGAATAGTGTGCCATTTGGACTCAGACAGAGGCTTCTCGCTGCCCTCCGAGACACACGGCACATTTGGGTTCATTACTGTAAATCTCAATGCCCGGCTGTATGATATACGGCGCTTCGCAAAGTATTCATCCCCTTGGCGTTTCTCCTATTTTGTTTCATTACAACCTGTAAATTAAACAGATTTTTATTTGGATTTCATGTAATGGACATACACAAAATAGTCCCAAATTGGTGAAGTGAAATTAAATGAACAAACTTTAAAGTGGTGTGTACATATTTATTCACCCCTAAATAAGATCTGGTGCAACCAGTTACCTTCAGAAGTCACATAATTAGTTAAATAATGTCCACCTGTGTTCAATATAAGTGTCACATGATCTCACTATATATACACACACCTATTCTGAAAGGCCCCAGAGTCTGCAACACCACTAAGCAAGGGGCACCATGAAGACCAAGCAGCTCTCCAAACAGGGCCTCCCATCAAAACAGACCAGACAAGAGAGGGCCTCCCATCAAAACAGACCAGACAAGAGAGGGCCTCCCATCAAAACAGACCAGACACGAGAGGGCCTCCCACCAAAACAGACCAGACAAGAGAGGGCCTCCCACCAAAACAGACCAGACAAGAGAGGGCCAGACCAGACAAGAGAGGGCCTCCCACCAAAACAGACCAGACAAGAGAGGGCCTCCCACCAAAACAGACCAGACAAGAGAGGGCCTATCAAAACATCAAAACTCACAGACCAGACAAGAGAGGGCCGCCCACCAAAACTCACAGACCAGACAAGAGAGGGCCGCCCACCAAAGCTCACAGATCAGATAAGAGAGGACCTCCCACCAATACAGACCAGACAAGGAGGGCCTCCCACCAAAACTCACAGACCAGACAAGGAGGGCATTAATCAGAGAAGCAACAAAGAGACCAAAGATAACCCTGAAGGAGCTGCAGAGCTCCACAGCAGAGATTGGAGTATCTGTCCATAGGACCACTTTAAGCCGTACACTCCACAGAACGGGGCTTTACTGTAGAGTACCCACACAAAAGCCATAGCTTATAGAAAAAATAAGCAAACACGTTTGGTGTTCTCCGAAAAGGCATGTGGGAGACTCCCAAACATACGGAAGAAGGTACTCTGGTCAGATGAGACTAAAATTGAGCTTTTTAGCCATCAAGAAAAATGATATTTCTGGCGCAAACCCAACACCTCTCATCACCCCGAGACCACATCCCAATGTTTTTCATCGGCAGGGACTGGGAAACTGGACAGAATTGAAGGAATGATGGTTGGGGCTGTATACAGGAAAATTCTTGAGGGAAACCTGTTGCAGCCTTCCAGAAATTTGAGACTGGGACGGAGGTTCACCTTCCAGCAGGATAATGACCCTAAGCATACTGCTAAAGCCACTCGAGGTTGAAACATTTAAATGTCTTGTAATGGATAAAGCCCAGACCTCAATCCAATTGAGAGTATCTAGTATGACTTAAAGATTTCTGTACACCATGGAACCCATCCAACTTAAAGGAGATGGAGGAGTTTTGCCTTGAATAATGGGCAAATAAAGACATTATAAAGACATACCCCAAGAGGCTTGCAACTGTAATTGCTGCAAAAGGTGGCTCTACAAAGTATTCACTTTGTGGGGGGTGAATAGTTATGCACTCAAGTTTTCTGCTTTTTTTGTCTAATATCTTGTTTGTACCACTTCGGATTGGTAGGCATGTTGTGTAAATCAAATTATACAAAATCCCCCCAAAATATTTTAATTCCAGGTTGTAAGGAAACAAAATAGAAAATGTCAAAGGGGGTGAATACTTTCGCAAGCCACTGTATCTCTGTGTATCAGTCACCAGACCTCCAAGGTTACGTCCCAAATGGAACCTGATTCCTTATATGGTTGTATCCGAAATGGAACACTATTCCTTATATGGTTGTATCCCAAATGAAACCCTATCTCTTATATGGTTGTATTTCAATTGGAACCCTGTTCCTTATATGGTTTCATCCTAAATTAAACACTATTCCTTATATGGTTGCATCCCAAATGGAACCCTGTTCCTTATATGGTTGTATCTCAAATGGAACCCTGTTCCTTATATGGTTTCATCCTAAATTAAACACTATTCCTTATATGGTTGCATCCCAAATGGAACCCTGTTCCTTATATGGTTGCATCCCAAATGGAACTCTGTTCCTTATATGGTTTCATCCTAAATTAAACACTATTCCTTATATGGTTGCATCCCAAATGGAACCCTGTTCCTTATATGGTTGCATCCCAAATGGAACCCTGTTCCTTATATGGTTTCATCCCAAATGGAAACACTGTTCCTTATATGGTTTATATCCCAAATGGAACCCTGTTCCTTATATGGTTGCATCCCAAATGGAACCCTGTTCCTTATATGGTTTCATCCTAAATTAAACACTATTCCTTACCAAATGGAACCCTGTTCCTTATATGGTTGCATCCCAAATGGAACCCTGTTCCTTATATGGTTGCATCCCAAATGGAACTCTGTTCCTTATATGGTTTATATCCCAAATGGAACCTGTTCCTTATATGGTTGCATCCCAAATGGAACCTGTTCCTTATATGGTTGCATCCCAAATGGAACCTGTTCCTTATATGGTTGCATCCCAAATGGAACCCTGTTCCTTATATGGTTGCATCCCAAATGGAACCCTGTTCCTTATATGGTTGCATTATATCCCAAATGGAACCTGTTCCTTATATGGTTGCATCCCAAATGGAACTCTGTTCCTTATATGGTAATGTATATACCAAATGGAACCCTGTTCCTTATATGGTTGTATCCCAAATATAACCCTGTTCCTTATATGGTTGCATCCTACATTAAACCCTGTTCCTTATATGGTTGCATCCCAAATGGAACCCTGTTCCTTATATGGTTGCATCCCAAATGGAACCCTGTATTTAAGGCCTATGTTGTGGACTGTTTTAACCAGGCCAATGCTGTTTTTAGGCCTGTTGTTGTATTTTAGGCCTGGTGCTGTATTTAAGGCCTGGTGCTGTATTTAAGGCCTGGTGCTGTATTTCAGGCCTGGTGCTGTATTAAAGGCCTGGTGCTGTATTAAAGGCCTGGTGCTGTATTAAAGGCCTGGTGCTGTATTTAAGGCCTGGTGCTGTATTTAAGGCCTGGTGTTGTATTAAAGGCCTGGTGTTGTATTAAAGGCCTGGTGTTGTATTTAAGGCCTGGTGCTGTATTTAAGGCCTGGTGCTGTATTAAAGGCCTGGTGCTGTATTTCAGGCCTGGTGCTGTATTTCAGGCCTGGTGCTGTATTTCAGGCCTGGTGCTGTATTTCAGGCCTGGTGCTGTATTTCAGGCCTGGGTGCTGTATTTCAGGCCTGGTGCTGTATTTCAGGCCTGGTGCTGTATTTTAGGCCTGGTGCTGTATTTAAGGCCTGGTGCTGTATTTCAGGCCTGGTGCTGTATTTCAGGCCTGGTGCTGTATTTAAGGCCTGGTGCTGTATTTCAGGCCTGGTGCTGTATTTCAGGCCTGGTACTGAATTTCAGGCCTGGTGCTGTATTTTAGGCCTGGTGCTGTATTTCATGGCTTGGTGCTGTATTTAAGGCCTGGTGCTGTATTTCAGGCCTGGTGCTGTATTTCAGGCCCGGGGCTGTATTTCAGGCCTGGTGCACCAACTGTCAGCTGTTGGAAGGCCCGGAGCTGTATTTTCAGGCATTTGCTGTTTAAATTTTCAGGAACAACTGGTGGCTACTAACATTTTTAGGCCTGGTGCTGCTCATAAACAGTTCATCCAACACAGGTGCTGTATATGTGTCCTCTAGGTCCTGGTTAAAAGCTGTGCACTACATAGGGAATAGTCCACAGCTCCAGTTGGCTTTGGTGTGGCGTTTAATGAGCCACCACTGCTGAGCTCATGGGGAGCATCTAAATCAATCATATTCAACCAGCTCAGCACTCAGCTGTTGGAAGTAGAAGTGCACTGTTTTGCTAAAACTTTCCAGACTGGAGAAAGAGAGAGATAGACAGCAGGCTAAAGCTGTCCGGGGAGAGTAAAGAGAGGAGACTGGTCAGACTGGGCTGACATATGATGCGATTGTATTATGGTGGTTGAATGTCCTTTACTGAATGCAGTGCCCTCTGTGCTGCACTTTGAGTTGAGGCTTAGATGAATGGAGGTTTTCCTCACAGAACAATAGGTGGGGAGAACTGTGTAACTCTAGTGAGTAACAGCCACCGTGCTTCTACAACACTTATTTTTTGGGGTTTTTCAAGTGCAGCTTTACCTTTTAAATGTTTAAATCGATTTGACAGACTGGGAAGAACAACTGGGAGGTGGCTACTAACATAACATTTTAGACTTTCCAACAACTGGGGACAAAAAGATCCTCTCAGCTCATAAACAGTTCTCCAACACAGGTGCTCAAACCAGACTGGGGAAAAGAGAGGAGACAGACTAGAGATAGAGTATGTGTCCTCTAGGTCCTGGTTAAAACAGACTGCTGGGGAGGTAAAGAGAGGAGACAGACTGGGGAGAGTAAAGAGAGGAATAGTGTTCCATTTGAAAAGCAGCCTAAAGAGATCCAGACTGGGGAGTGAGAGGAGACAGACTGGGGAGTTAAAGAGAGGAGACAGACTGGGGAGTAAAGAGAGGAGACAGACTGGGGAGTAAAGAGAGGAAACAGACTGATTTATAGCTGAGGAGACAGACTCATGGGGAGACATCTGGGGAAAAGAGAGGAGACAGGCTCCTAATCATATTCAAGAGAGGAGACAGACTGGGGAGTAAAGAGAGCAGACAGACTCCAGACTCAGACTGGGGAGTCTCTCCTAAAGAGAGGAAACAGACTGGGGAGGAGAGGAGACAGACTGGGAGGTAAAGAGAGGACGCCTGCTGAGCCGAGACAGGCTGGGGAGGGAGTAACCAGAGGAAAGAGAGGACAACTGGGGAGTAAAGAGAGGAGACAGACTGGGAGAGTAAAAATGGAGACAGACTGGGGAGTAAAGAGAGGAGACAGACTGGGAGAGTAAAGAGAGGAGACAGACTGGGAGGTAAAGAGACAGGAGACAGACTGGGGAGTAAACAGACTGGGAGAAAGAGAGGAGACAGACTGGGAGGAGAGGAGACAGACTGGGGAGGTAAGAGAGGAGACAGACTGGGAGGTAAAGAGAGGAGACAGACTGGGAGGTAAAGAGAGGAGACAGACTGGGGAGGTGGGAGAGTAAAGAGGGACCACAAAAGAGAGGAGACAGACTGGGAGTAAAGAGAGGAGACAGACTGGGGGTAAAGAGAAGAGACTGGGAGGAGACAGACTGGGGAGTAAAGAGAGGAGACAGACTGGGGAGAGAGGAAACAGAGAGGAGACAGACTGGGGAGTAAAGAGAGGAGACAGACTGGGGAGAGTAAAGAGAGGAGACAGACTGGGAGGTAAAGAGAGGAGACAGACTGGGGAAAGAGAGGAGACAGACTGGGGAGGAGAGGAAGAGAGGAGACAGACTGGGGAGTAAAGAGAGGAGACAGACTGGGAGGTAAAGAGAGGAGACAGACTGGGAGGTAAAGAGAGGAGACAGACTGGGATGTAAAGAGAGGAGACAGACTGGGAGGTAAAGAGAGGAGACAGACTGGGAGAAAAGAGAGGAGACAGACTGGGAGGTAAAGAGAGGAGACAGACTGGGAGGTAAAGAGAGGAGACAGACTGGGAGAAAAGAGAGGAGACAGACTGGGAGGTAAAGAGAGGAGACAGACTGGGGTAAAGAGAGGAAAGAGAGGAAAGAGGAGACAGACTGGGGAGTAAAGAGAGGAGACAGAGAGGTAAAGAGAGGAGACAGACTGGGGAGTAAAGAGAGGAGACAGACTGGGGAGAGTAAAGAGAGGAGACAGACTGGGAGGTAAAGAGAGGAGACAGACTGGGGAGAGTAAAGAGAGGAGACAGACTGGGGAGTAAAGAGAGACAGAGACAGACTGGGAGGTGGGAGGTAAAGAGAGGAGACAGACTGGGAGGAGTAAAGAGAGGAGACAGACTGGGAGGTAAAGAGAGGAGACAGACTGGGAAAAGAGAGGAGACAGACTGGGTAGACAGAGAGTAAAGAGAGGAGACAGACTGGGGAGAGTACAGACTGGGAGAGGAGAGACAGACTGGGAGGTGAAGAGAGGAGACAGACTGGGAGGTAAAGAGAGGAGACAGACTGGGAGGTAAAGAGAGGAGACAGACTGGGAGGTAAAGAGAGGAGACAGACTGGGAGGTAAAGAGAGGAGACAGACTGGGAGTAAAGAGAGGAGACAGACTGGGAGGTAAAGAGAGGAGACAGACTGGGAGGTAAAGAGAGGAGACAGACTGGGGAGGTAAAGAGAGGAGACAGACTGGGAGGTAAAGAGAGGAGACAGACTGGGAGGTAAAGAGAGGAGACAGACTGGGACAGACTGGGAGGTAAAGAGAGGAGACAGACTGGGAGAAAGAGAGGAGACAGACTGGGAGGTAAAGAGAGGAGACAGACTGGGAGGTAAAGAGAGGAGACAGACTGGGAGGTAAAGAGAGGAGACAGACTGGGAGGTAAAGAGAGGAGACAGACTGGGAGTAAAGAGAGGAGACAGACTGGGAGTAAAGAGAGGAGACAGACTGGGAGGTAAAGAGAGGAGACAGACTGGGAGGTAAAGAGAGGAGACAGACTGGGAGGTAAAGAGAGGAGACAGACTGGGGGTAAAGAGAGGAGACAGACTGGGAGGTAAACAGAGAGGAGACAGACTGGGAGAGTAAAGAGAGGAGACAGACTGGGAGGTAAAGAGAGGAGACAGACTGGGAGGTAAAGAGAGGAGACAGACTGGGAGGTAAAGAGAGGAGACAGACTGGGGAGGTAAAGAGAGGAGACAGACTGGGGAAAGAGAGGAGAAAGAGGTAAAGAGGAGACAGACTGGGGAGTAAAGAGAGGAGACAGACTGGGGAGTAAAGAGAGGAGACAGACTGGGGAGGTAAAGGTGAGGGAGACTGGGGAGTAAAGAGAGGAGACAGACTGGGGAGAGTAAAGAGAGGAGACAGACTGGGAGGTAAAGAGAGGAGACAGACTGGGAGGTAAAGAGAGGAGACAGACTGGGAGGTAAAGAGAGGAGACAGACGGGGTATAAAAGAGAGGAGACAGACTGGGAGGTAAAGAGAGGAGACAGACTGGGAGGTAAAGAGAGGAGACAGACTGGGAGGTAAAGAGAGGAGACAGACTGGGGAGGTAAAGAGAGGAGACGGACTGGGAGGTAAAGAGAGGAGACAGACTGGGCTGGGAGGTAAAGAGAGGAGACAGACTGGGGAGTAAAGAGAGGAGACAGACTGGGAGGTAAAGAGAGGAGACAGACTGGGAGGTAAAGAGAGGAGACAGACTGGGAGGTAAAGAGAGGAGACAGACTGGGAGGTAAGGAGAGGAGACAGACTGGGGAGTAAAGAGAGGAGACAGACTGGGAGGTAAAGAGAGGAGACAGACTGGGGAGTAAAGAGAGGAGACAGACTGGGAGGTAAAGAGAGGAGACAGACTGGGAGGTAAAGAGAGGAGACAGACTGGGAGGTAAAGAGAGGAGACAGACTGGGAGGTAAAGAGAGGAGACAGACTGGGAGGAGTAAAGAGAGGAGACAGACTGGGAGGTAAAGAGAGGAGACAGACTGGGAGGTAAAGAGAGGAGACAGACTGGGAGGTAAAGAGAGGAGACAGACTGGGAGGTAAAGAGAGGAGACAGACTGGGAGGTAAAGAGAGGAGACAGACTGGGAGGTAAAGAGAGGAGACAGACTGGGAGGTAAAGAGAGGAGACAGACTGGGAGGTAAAGAGAGGAGACAGACTGGGAGTAAAGAGAGGAGACAGACTGGGAGGTAAAGAGAGAGACAGAGACAGACTGGGGAGGTAAAGAGAGGAGACAGACTGGGAGGTAAAGAGAGGAGACAGACTGGGAGGTAAAGAGAGGAGACAGACTGACTGAGGTAAAGAGAGGAGACAGACTGGGAGGTAAAGAGAGGAGACAGACTGGGAGGTAAAGAGAGGAGACAGACTGGGAGGTAAAGAGAGGAGACAGACTGGGAGGTAAAGAGAGGAGACAGACTGGGAGGTAAAGAGAGGAGACAGACTGGGAGTAAAGAGAGGAGACAGACTGGGAGGTAAAGAGAGGAGACAGACTGGGAGGTAAAGAGAGGAGACAGACTGGGAGGTAAAGAGGGAGACAGACTGGGAGGTAAAGAGGAGACAGACTGGGGAGGTAAAGAGAGGAGACAGACTGGGAGTAAAGAGAGGAGACAGACTGGGAGGTAAAGAGAGGAGACAGACTGGGGAGTAAAGAGAGGAGACAGACTGGGAGAGTAAAGAGAGGAGACAGACTGGGAGGTAAAGAGAGGAGACAGACTGGGAGGTGGGAAAAGAGAGGAGACAGACTGGGAGGTAAAGAGAGGAGACAGACTGGGAGGTAAAGAGAGGAGACAGACTGAGGTAAAGAGAGGAGACAGACTGGGAGGTAAAGAGAGGAGACAGAAAATAATAATGTAATCCGTAGTGTGAACATCAAACCTGATGAAGAACATACTGAGAAGATGTCGTCACGCTCTGACCTTTAATATCTCTTT
Organism: Oncorhynchus masou masou; assembly: GCF_036934945.1. Lineage (NCBI taxonomy): Eukaryota > Metazoa > Chordata > Actinopteri > Salmoniformes > Salmonidae > Oncorhynchus > Oncorhynchus masou. Next base: position 203,941 of record NW_027016069.1, on the reverse strand, counting down.
CCTCTTAATATTTTGGTTAGATCAGGTTGTGACGAGGGTGGGCGCTAGTATTTGTATTTTCTAGGGTTTTTGTATGTCTAGGGGTTTAGTAGGTCTAGGTATTTGTATGTCTATGGTGGCCTGATATGCTTCCCAGTCTGAGGCAGCTGTTTATCGTTGTCCCTGATTGGGGATCATATTTAGGTAGCCATTTTCCCTTTTGTGTTTGTGGGTTCTTGTTCTATGTTTAGTTGACTGTCTGCACTACTCATATTTGCTCCACGGTTCGTTTTGTTATTTTGTTTGTTTGTTCATTCTAAAATAAAGAAGAATGTACGCTTACCACGCTGCACCTTGGTCTCCTCCTTACAACGGACGTGACAATAGTCCTGTTAGATGGTCCTTGGTCTCCTCCTTACAACGGACGTGACAATAGTCCTGCTAGATGGTCCTTGGTCTCCTCCTTACAACGGACAAATAGTCCTGCTAGATGGTCCTTGGTCTCCTCCTTACAACGTGACAATAGTCCTGTTAGATGGTCCTTGGTCTCCTCCTTAAACGGTCAATAGTCCTGTTAGATGGTCCTTGGTCTCCTCCGTGACAATAGTCCTGTCAGATGGTCCTTGGTCTCCTCCTTACAACGACAATGGTCAGTCCTGTTAGATGGTCCTTGGTCTCCTCCTTACAACGGACGTGACAATAGTCCTGCTAGATGGTCCTTGGTCTCCTCCTTACAACGGACGTGACAATAGTCCTGTTAGATGGTCCTTGGTCTCCTCCTTACAACGTGACAATAGTCCTGTCAGATGGTCCTTGGTCTCCTCCTTACAACGGACAATAGTCCTGCTAGATGGTCCTTGGTCTCCTCCTTACAACGGACAATAGTCCTGCTAGATGGTCCTTGGTCTCCTCCTTACAACGGACGTGACAATAGTCCTGTTAGATGGTCCTTGGTCTCCTCCTTACAACGGACAATAGTCCTGCTAGATGGTCCTGGTTCCTCCTTACAACGGACAATAGTCCTGCTAGATGGTCCTTGGTCTCCTCCTTACAACGGACGTGACAATAGTCCTGCTAGATGGTCCTTGGTCTCCTCCTTACAACGGACGTGACAATAGTCCTGTTAGATGGTCCTTGGTCTCCTCCTTACAACGTGACAATAGTCCTGTCAGATGGTCCTTGGTCTCCTCCTTACAACGTGACAATAGTCCTGTTAGATGGTCCTTGGTCTCCTCCTTACAACGGACAGTAGTCCTGTTAGGTGGTCATTGGTCTATAGTGCTGAACTTTGACCAATGGTACACATTTTTTTTATTTATTAACACACAGAGAGCTTTAGATGTCTTAGACTAAATTCGAATGTCAGTGGGGGGAATTCACTGTTTCAGTTGTACAATCCATATGCACATCAAACACGGCACAGAACACACTTAGAAACTTAGGCTGTCTACTCAATGATTAATACAAATTATTAGGATCAAGTTATATATACTTTTGGTCTATAGTTTCTGTACTTTGGCCAATGATCCAATTAATTACACAGAAATAGTCTATAACGTCACAGGCTTATGCATAATTAATTTGCAGGCAATATATAAAAAAACACTTTTTACAGTTTATTCATATATTCCCACTATCCCACTGCAGGGTGGAAGCTTTGAACATAAAACACCCTTAGAATCATATCCCCAACGGAGGTGGCTATTGAATATTGTTCAGTGGCATGGGTTTCTTCTCTGTCTCTCTCTCTGTCTCTCTCTCTCTCTCTATATATATATATATATCTCTCTGTCTCTCTCTCTGTCTCTCTCTCTCTCTCTCTCTCTCTCTCTCTCTGTCTCTCTCTCTCTCTCTCTGTCTCTCTCTCACTCTCTCTCTGTCTCTCTGTCTCTTCTCTATCTCTGTCTCTCTCTCTGACTCTGTCTCTCTCTCTCTCTGTCTCTCTCTCTCTCTCTCTCTGTCTCTCTCTGTCTCTCTCTCTCTCTGTCTCTCTCTCTCTGTCTCTCTGTCTCTGTCTCTCTCTCTCTCTCTCTCTCTCTCTCTCTCTCTGCCAGATAAGATGGACGATGAGGGGAGACAGCAGCCTTTGATCTCTAGCTATTTGGGTCTATAACTAATTAGCTTTGAACGGGTGTCTGCTCGTCCTGCTTATCTTCATTAAAAGCAGTCATTTTCTTTTTTAGCATTTAACGGGGTGAGGTCCTGTTCTGGATCACAGAGGCCCAGTCTCCTTCATCTTTTCAGGAGGCTAATATCCTAGCATGTGTTAGCGCTGAAGCTAATCATCCCAAAGGGTATTATCATAGCAAGCCAAACGCTAATATCTTAGCATGTGTTAGCGCTGAAGCTAAAACAACCAGGAGGTCCGTCTTTTTGAATTTGTCACTTAACTGAGCCGACACAGAGGAGCTATGAACACAATGACACGATGAGGGGAGCCGCTTGGGTTACAAGATAAATCAATTTATGTAATCATCGTTATCCTATTAAAAGCCTCCAAAAAAACTATTACGATGTCTGTATAGGAGAGGAGCTGTAATAGCCCAGTACACATAATAACGAGGCATTGAGAATCTGTGTAAAGGACTGTTGTGGTTGTGATCAATACTACATACGACCAATAAACCTTGAACGTTTTAAACATTATCAAACAGAATATTAACTATGTTTTGTCATAGGATTAGCATTTGACAGTCTAATCCACAGCACGTTCTAGCTGTGATGCAATGTTAGTGAGGATCATGGACAGCAGCCAATCGACTGCAGTGTGAATATCAGCACCATGGACAGCAGTTAACTGACTGCAGTGTGAGGATCAGCACCATGGACAGCAGTCAACTGACTGCAGTGTGAGGATCAGCACCATGGACAGCAGCCAACTGACTGCAGGATGAGATCAGCACCATGGACAGCAGCCAACTGACTGCAGTGTGAGGATCAGCACCATGGACAGCAGCCAACTGACTGCAGTGTGAGGATCAGCACCATGGACAGCAGTCAACTGACTGCAGGGTGAGGATCAGCACCATGGACAGCAGCCAATCGACTGCAGGGTGAATATCAGCACCATGGACAGCAGTCAATTGACTGCAGGGTGAATATCAGCACCATGGGCAGGAGGGTGAGATCAGCACCATGGACAGCAGCCAACTGACTGCAGGGTGAATATCAGCACCATGGACAGCAGTCAACTGACTGTAGTGTGAGGATCAGCACCATGGACAGCAGCCAATCGACTGCAGTGTGAGGATCAGCACCATGGACAGCAGCCAACTGACTGCAGGGTGAATATCAGCACCATGGACAGCAGTCAACTGACTGCAGTGTGAGGATCAGCACCATGGACAGCAGTCAACTGACTGCAGGGTGAATATCAGCACCATGGACAGCAGTCAACTGACTGCAGTGTGAGGATCAGCACCATGGACAGCAGCCAACTGACTGCAGGGTGAATATCAGCACCATGGACAGCAGCCAACTGACTGCAGTGTGAGGATCAGCACCATGGACAGCAGCCAACTGACTGCAGGGTGAGATCAGCACCATGGACAACAGCCAACTGACTGCAGGGTGAGATCAGCACCATGGACAATAGCCAGCCGACTGCAGGCAGACATTCAGCACCATGGACAGCAGCCAACTGACTGCAGGGTGAATATCAGCACCATGGACAGCAGTCAACTGACTGCAGTGTGAGGATCAGCACCATGGACAGCAGCCAACTGACTGCAGGGTGAATATCAGCACCATGGACAGCAGCCAACTGACTGCAGTGTGAGGATCAGCACCATGGACAGCAGCCAACTGACTGCAGGGTGAGATCAGCACCATGGACAACAGCCAACTGACTGCAGGGTGAGATCAGCACCATGGACAACAGCCAGCCGACTGCAGGCAGACATTCAGCACCATGGACAGCAGTCAACTGACCACTGGGTCAGATCAGCACCATGGACAGCACC
>NW_027016069.1:180000-195000 GCF_036934945.1 Oncorhynchus masou masou | reverse complement strand
AATCTAGACCCTAATCTAATCTAGACTCAAATCTAATCTAGACCCTAATCTAATCTAGACCCCAATCTAATCTAGACCCTAATCTAATCTAGACCCTAATCTAATCTAGACTCTAATATAGACCCTAATCTAATCTAGACCCTAATGTAATCTCAACCCTAATCTAATCTAGACCCTAATCTAATCTAGACCCTAATCAAATCTAGACCCTAATCTAATCTAGACTAATCTCATCTAGACCCTAATCTAATCTAGACTGTAATCTAATCTAGACACTAATCTAATCTAGACCGTAATCTAATCTAGACCCTAATCTAATCTAGACCGTAATCTAATCAAGACCCTAATCTAATCTTGACCCTAATCTAATCTAGACACTAATCTAATCTATAACCCAATCTATAACCGAATCCAATCTAGACCCTAATCTAATCTGTGAATTTCATGACTGGGAATACAGATGTTAATCTGTTGGTCACAGATACCTGAAAACAAAAGATAGAGGAGTGGATCAGAAAACAAGTCAGTATCTGGTATGACCACCATTTGCCTCATGCAGCATGACAAATATCACTGTTATAGTATTGTTGAGGGGTTCAGTACAGACTCCCTGGCCAGCCTGGACTCCTTCCACTGTGTTATAGTATTGTTGAGGGGTTCAGTACAGACTCCCTGGCCAGCCTGGACTCCTACCACTGTGTTATAGTATTGTTGAGGGGTTCAGTACAGACTCCCTGGCCAGCCTGGACTCCTACCACTGTGTTATAGTATTGTTGAGGGGTTCAGTACAGACTCCCTGGCCAGCCTGGACTCCTTCCACTGTGTTATAGTATTGTTGAGGGGTTCAGTACAGACTCCCTGGCCAGCCTGGACTCCTTCCACTGTGTTATAGTATTGTTGAGGGGTTCAGTACAGACTCCCTGGCCAGCCTGGACTCCTTCCACTGTGTTATAGTATTGTTGAGGGGTTCAGTACAGACTCCCTGGCCAGCCTGGACTCCTTCCACTGTGTTATAGTATTGTTGAGGGGTTCAGTAAAGACTCCCTGGCCAGCCTGGACTCCTTCCACTGTGTTATAGTATTGTTGAGGGGTTCAGTACAGACTCCCTGGCCAGCCTGGACTCCTTCCACTGTGTTATAGTGTTGTTGAAGGGTTCAGTACAGACTCCCTGGCCAGCCTGGACTCCTTCCACTGTTTATAGTATTGTTGATGGGTTCAGTACAGACTCCCTGGCCAGCCTGCCCCCTTCCACTGTGTTATAGTATTGTTGAGGTGTTCAGTACAGACTCCCTGGCCAGCCTGGACTCCTTCCACTGTGTTATAGTATTGTTGATGTGTTCAGTCCAGACTCCCTGGCCAGCCTGGACTCCTTCCACTGTGTTATAGTATTGTTGAGGGGTTCAGTACAGACTCCCTGGCCAGCCTGGACTCCTTCCACTGTGTTATAGTATTGTTGAGGGGTTCAGTACAGACTCCCTGGCCAGCCTGGACTCCTTCCACTGTGTTATAGTATTGTTGAAGGGTTCAGTACAGACTCCCTGGCCAGCCTGGACTCCTTCCACTGTGTTATAGTATTGTTGAAGGGTTCAGTACAGACTCCCTGGCCAGCCTGGACTCCTCCCACTGTGTTATAGTATTGTTGAGGGGTTCAGTACAGACTCCCTGGCCAGCCTGGACTCCTTCCACTGTGTTATAGTATTGTTGAGGGGTTCAGTACAGACTCCCTGGCCAGCCTGGACTCCTTCCACTGTGTTATAGTATTGTTGAAGGGTTCAGTACAGACTCCCTGGCCAGCCTGGACTCCTTCCACTGTGTTATAGTATTGTTGAGGGGTTCAGTACAGACTCCCTGGCCAGCCTGGACTCCTTCCACTGTGTTATAGTATTGTTGAGGGGTTCAGTACAGACTCCCTGGCCAGCCTGGACTCCTTCCACTGTGTTATAGTATTGTTGAGGGGTTCAGTACAGACTCCCTGGCCAGCCTGGATTCCTTCCACTGTGTTATAGTATTGTTGAGGGGTTCAGTCCAGACTCCCTGGCCAGCCTGGACTCCTTCCACTGTGTTATAGTATTGTTGAGGGGTTCAGTCCAGACTCCCTGGCCAGCCTGGACTCCTTCCACTGTGTTATAGTATTGTTGAGGGGTTCAGTACAGACTCCCTGGCCAGCCTGGACTCCTTCCACTGTGTTATAGTATTGTTGAGGGGTTCAGTACAGACTCCCTGGCCAGCCTGGACTCCTTCCACTGTGTTATAGTATTGTTGAAGGGTTCAGTACAGACTCCCTGGCCAGCCTGGACTCCTTCCACTGTGTTATAGTATTGTTGAGGGGTTCAGTACAGACTCCCTGGCCAGCCTGGACTCCTTCCACTGTGTTATAGTATTGTTGAAGGGTTCAGTACAGACTCCCTGGCCAGCCTGGACTCCTTCCACTGTGTTATAGTATTGTTGAGGGGTTCAGTACAGACTCCCTGGCCAGCCTGGACTCCTTCCACTGTGTTATAGTATTGTTGAGGGGTTCAGTACAGACTCCCTGGCCAGCCTGGACTCCTACCACTGTGTTATAGTATTGTTGAGGGGTTCAGTACAGACTCCCTGGCCAGCCTGGACTCCTTCCACTGTGTTATAGTATTGTTGAGGGGTTCAGTACAGACTCCCTGGCCAGCCTGGACTCCTTCCACTGTGTTATAGTATTGTTGAGGGGTTCAGTACAGACTCCCTGGCCAGCCTGGACTCCTTCCACTGTGTTATAGTATTGTTGAGGGGTTCAGTACAGACTCCCTGGCCAGCCTGGACTCCTTCAACTGTGTTATAGTATTGTTGAGGGGTTCAGTACAGACTCCCTGGCCAGCCTGGACTCCTTCCACTGTGTTATAGTATTGTTGAGGGGTTCAGTACAGACTCCCTGGCCAGCCTGGACTCCTTCCACTGTGTTATAGTATTGTTGAGGGGTTCAGTACAGACTCCCTGGCCAGCCTGGACTCCTTCCACTGTGTTATAGTATTGTTGAGGGGTTCAGTACAGACTCCCTGGCCAGCCTGGACTCCTTCCACTGTGTTATAGTATTGTTGAGGGGTTCAGTACAGACTCCCTGGCCAGCCTGGACCCCTTCCACTGTGTTATAGTATTGTTGAGGGGTTCAGTCCAGACTCCCTGGCCAGCCTGGACTCCTTCCACTGTGTTATAGTATTGTTGAGGGGTTCAGTACAGACTCCCTGGCCAGCCTGGACTCCTTCCACTGTGTTATAGTATTGTTGAGGTGTTCAGTACAGACTCCCTGGCCAGCCTGGACTCCTTCCACTGTGTTATAGTATTGTTGAGGGGTTCAGTACAGACTCCCTGGCCAGCCTGGACTCCTTCCACTGTGTTATAGTATTGTTGAGGGGTTCAGTACAGACTCCCTGGCCAGCCTGGACCCCTTCCACTGTGTTATAGTATTGTTGAGGGGTTCAGTACAGACTCCCTGGCCAGCCTGGACTCCTTCCACTGTGTTATAGTATTGTTGAGGGGTTCAGTACAGACTCCCTGGCCAGCCTGGACCCCTTCCACTGTGTTATAGTATTGTTGAGGGGTTCAGTACAGACTCCCTGGCCAGCCTGGACTCCTTCCACTGTGTTATAGTATTGTTGATGGGTTCAGTACAGACTCCCTGGCCAGCCTGGACTCCTTCCACTGTGTTATAGTATTGTTGAAGGGTTCAGTACAGACTCCCTGGCCAGCCTGGACTCCTTCCACTGTGTTATAGTATTGTTGAGGGGTTCAGTACAGACTCCCTGGCCAGCCTGGACTCCTTCCACTGTGTTATAGTATTGTTGAGGGGTTCAGTACAGACTCCCTGGCCAGCCTGGACTCCTTCCACTGTGTTATAGTATTGTTGAGGGGTTCAGTACAGACTCCCTGGCCAGCCTGGACTCCTTCCACTGTGTTATAGTATTGTTGAGGGGTTCAGTACAGACCCCCTGGCCAGCCTGGACTCCTTCCACTGTGTTATAGTATTGTTGAGGGGTTCAGTACAGACTCCCTGGCCAGCCTGGACTCCTTCCACTGTGTTATAGTATTGTTGAGGGGTTCAGTACAGACTCCCTGGCCAGCCTGGACTCCTTCCCTTCCACTGTGTTATAGTATTGTTGAGGGGTTCAGTACAGACTCCCTGGCCAGCCTGGACTCCTTCCACTGTGTTATAGTATTGTTGAGGGGTTCAGTACAGACTCCCTGGCCAGCCTGGACTCCTTCCACTGTGTTATAGTATTGTTGAGGGGTTCAGTCCAGACTCCCTGGCCAGCCTGGACTCCTTCCACTGTGTTATAGTATTGTTGATGGGTTCAGTACAGACTCCCTGGCCAGCCTGCCCCCTTCCACTGTGTTATAGTATTGTTGAGGGGTTCAGTACAGACTCCCTGGCCAGCCTGGACTCCTTCCACTGTGTTATAGTATTGTTGAGGGGTTCAGTACAGACTCCCTGGCCAGCCTGGACTCCTTCCACTGTGTTATAGTATTGTTGATGGGTTCAGTACAGACTCCCTGGCCAGCCTGGACTCCTTCCACTGTGTTATAGTATTGTTGAGGTGTTCAGTACAGACTCCCTGGCCAGCCTGGACTCCTACCACTGTGTTATAGTATTGTTGAGGGGTTCAGTACAGACTCCCTGGCCAGCCTGGACTCCTTCCACTGTGTTATAGTATTGTTGAAGGGTTCAGTACAGACTCCCTGGCCAGCCTGGACCCCTTCCACTGTGTTATAGTATTGTTAAGGGGTTCAGTCCAGACTCCCTGGCCAGCCTGGACTCCTACCACTGTGTTATAGTATTGTTGAGGGGTTCAGTCCAGACTCCCTGGCCAGCCTGGACTCCTTCCACTGTGTTATAGTATTGTTGAGGGGTTCAGTACAGACTCCCTGGCCAGCCTGGACTCCTTCCACTGTGTTATAGTATTGTTGAGGGGTTCAGTACAGACTCCCTGGCCAGCCTGGACTCCTTCCACTGTGTTATAGTATTGTTGAGGGGTTCAGTACAGACTCCATGGCCAGCCTGGACTCCTTCCACTGTGTTATAGTATTGTTGAGGGGTTCAGTACAGACTCCCTGGCCAGCCTGGACTCCTTCCACTGTGTTATAGTATTGTTGAGGGGTTCAGTACAGACTCCCTGGCCAGCCTGGACTCCTTCCACTGTGTTATAGTATTGTTGAGGGGTTCAGTACAGACTCCCTGGCCAGCCTGGACTCCTTCCACTGTGTTATAGTATTGTTGAGGGGTTCAGTACAGACTCCATGGCCAGCCTGCCCCCTTCCACTGTGTTATAGTATTGTTGAGGGGTTCAGTACAGACTCCCTGGCCAGCCTGGACTCCTTCCACTGTGTTATAGTATTGTTGAGGGGTTCAGTCCAGACTCCCTGGCCAGCCTGGACTCCTTCCACTGTGTTATAGTATTGTTGAAGGGTTCAGTACAGACTCCCTGGCCAGCCTGGACTCCTTCCCTTCCACTGTGTTATAGTATTGTTGAGGGGTTCAGTCCAGACTCCCTGGCCAGCCTGGACTCCTTCCACTGTGTTATAGTATTGTTGAGGGGTTCAGTACAGACTCCCTGGCCAGCCTGGACTCCTTCCACTGTGTTATAGTATTGTTGAGGGGTTCAGTACAGACTCCCTGGCCAGCCTGGACTCCTTCCACTGTGTTATAGTATTGTTGAGGGGTTCAGTACAGACTCCCTGGCCAGCCTGGACTCCTTCCACTGTGTTATAGTATTGTTGAAGGGTTCAGTACAGACTCCCTGGCCAGCCTGGACTCCTTCCACTGTGTTATAGTATTGTTGAGGGGTTCAGTACAGACTCCCTGGCCAGCCTGGACTCCTTCCACTGTGTTATAGTATTGTTGAGGGGTTCAGTACAGACTCCCTGGCCAGCCTGGACTCCTTCCACTGTGTTATAGTATTGTTGAGGGGTTCAGTACAGACCCCCTGGCCAGCCTGGACTCCTTCCACTGTGTTATAGTATTGTTGAGGGGTTCAGTACAGACTCCCTGGCCAGCCTGGACTCCTTCCACTGTGTTATAGTATTGTTGAGGGGTTCAGTACAGACTCCCTGGCCAGCCTGGACTCCTTCCACTGTGTTATAGTATTGTTGAGGGGTTCAGTACAGACTCCCTGGCCAGCCTGGACTCCTTCCACTGTGTTATAGTATTGTTGAGGGGTTCAGTACAGACTCCCTGGCCAGCCTGGACTCCTTCCACTGTGTTATAGTATTGTTGAAGGGTTCAGTACAGACTCCCTGGCCAGCCTGGACTCCTTCCACTGTGTTATAGTATTGTTGAGGGGTTCAGTACAGACTCCCTGGCCAGCCTGGACTCCTTCCACTGTGTTATAGTATTGTTGAGGGGTTCAGTACAGACTCCATGGCCAGCCTGGACTCCTTCCACTGTGTTATAGTATTGTTGAGGGGTTCAGTACAGACTCCATGGCCAGCCTGGACTCCTTCCACTGTGTTATAGTATTGTTGATGGGTTCAGTACAGACTCCCTGGCCAGCCTGGACTCCTTCCACTGTGTTATAGTATTGTTGAGGGGTTCAGTACAGACTCCCTGGCCAGCCTGGACTCCTTCCACTGTGTTATAGTATTGTTGAGGGGTTCAGTACAGACTCCCTGGCCAGCCTGGACTCCTTCCACTGTGTTATAGTATTGTTGAGGGGTTCAGTACAGACTCCCTGGCCAGCCTGGACTCCTTCCACTGTGTTATAGTATTGTTGAGGGGTTCAGTACAGACTCCCTGGCCAGCCCGGACTCCTTCCACTGTGTTATAGTATTGTTGAGGGGTTCAGTACAGACTCCCTGGCCAGCCTGGACTCCTTCCACTGTGTTATAGTATTGTTGATGGGTTCAGTACAGACTCCCTAGCCAGCCTGGACTCCTTCCACTGTGTTATAGTATTGTTGAAGGGTTCAGTACAGACTCCCTGGCCAGCCTGGACTCCTTCCACTGTGTTATAGTATTGTTGAGGGGTTCAGTACAGACTCCCTGGCCAGCCTGGACTCCTTCCACTGTGTTATAGTATTGTTGATTGGTTCAATACAGACTCCCTGGCCAGCCTGGACTCCTTCCACTGTGTTATAGTATTGTTGAGGGGTTCAGTACAGACCCCCTGGCCAGCCTGGACTCCTTCCACTGTGTTATAGTATTGTTGAAGGGTTCAGTACAGACTCCCTGGCCAGCCTGGACTCCTTCCACTGTGTTATAGTATTGTTGAGGGGTTCAGTACAGACTCCCTGGCCAGCCTGGACTCCTTCCACTGTGTTATAGTATTGTTGAGGGGTTCAGTACAGACTCCCTGGCCAGCCTGGACTCCTTCCACTGTGTTATAGTATTGTTGAGGGGTTCAGTACAGACTCCCTGGCCAGCCTGGACTCCTTCCACTGTGTTATAGTATTGTTGAGGGGTTCAGTACAGACTCCCTGGCCAGCCTGGACTCCTTCCCTTCCACTGTGTTATAGTATCGTTGATTGGTTCAGTACAGACTCCCTGGCCAGCCTGGACTCCTTCCACTGTGTTATAGTATTGTTGAGGGGTTCAGTCCAGACTCCCTGGCCAGCCTGGACTCCTTCCACTGTGTTATAGTATTGTTGAGGGGTTCAGTACAGACTCCCTGGCCAGCCTGGACCCCTTCCACTGTGTTATAGTATTGTTGAGGGGTTCAGTACAGACTCCCTGGCCAGCTTGGACTCCTCCCACTGTGTTATAGTATTGTTGAGGGGTTCAGTACAGACTCCCTGGCCAGCCTGGATTCCTTCCACTGTGTTATAGTGTTGTTGAGGGGTTCAGTACAGACTCCCTGGCCAGCCTGGACTCCTTCCACTGTGTTATAGTATTGTTGAGGGGTTCAGTACAGACTCCCTGGCCAGCCTGGACCCCTTCCACTGTGTTATAGTATTGTTGAGGGGTTCAGTACAGACTCCCTGGCCAGCTTGGACTCCTCCCACTGTGTTATAGTATTGTTGAGGGGTTTAGTACAGACTCCCTGGCCAGCCTGGACTCCTTCCACTGTGTTATAGTATTGTTGAGGGGTTCAGTCCAGACTCCCTGGCCAGCCTGGACTCCTTCCACTGTGTTATAGTATTGTTGAGGGGTTCAGTACAGACTCCCTGGCCAGCCTGGACTCCTTCCACTGTGTTATAGTATTGTTGAGGGGTTCAGTACAGACTCCCTGGCCAGCCTGGACCCCTTCCACTGTGTTATAGTATTGTTGAGGGGTTCAGTACAGACTCCCTGGCCAGCCTGGACCCCTTCCACTGTGTTATAGTATTGTTGAGGGGTTCAGTACAGACTCCCTGGTCAGCCTGGACTCCTTCCACTGTGTTATAGTATTGTTGAGGGGTTCAGTACAGACTCCCTGGCCAGCCTGGACTCCTTCCACTGTGTTATAGTATTGTTGAGGGGTTCAGTACAGACTCCCTGGCCAGCCTGGACTCCTTCCACTGTGTTATAGTATTGTTGAGGGGTTCAGTACAGACTCCCTGGCCAGCCTGGACTCCTACCACTGTGTTATAGTATTGTTGAGGGGTTCAGTACAGACTCCCTGGCCAGCCTGGACTCCTTCCACTGTGTTATAGTATTGTTGAGGGGTTCAGTACAGACTCCCTGGCCAGCCTGGACCCCTTCCACTGTGTTATTGTATTGTTGAGGGGTTCAGTACAGACTCCCTGGCCAGCCTGGACTCCTTCCACTGTGTTATAGTATTGTTGAGGGGTTCAGTACAGACTCCCTGGCCAGTCTGGACCCCTTCCACTGTGTTATAGTATTGTTGAGGTGTTCAGTACAGACTCCCTGGCCAGCCTGGACTCCTTCCACTGTGTTATAGTATTGTTGAGGGGTTCAGTACAGACTCCCTGGCCAGCCTGGACTCCTTCCACTGTGTTATAGTATTGTTGAGGTGTTCAGTACAGACTCCCTGGCCAGCCTGGACTCCTTCCACTGTGTTATAGTATTGTTGAGGGGTTTAGTACAGACTCCCTGGCCAGCCTGGACTCCTTCCACTGTGTTATAGTATTGTTGAGGGGTTCAATACAGACTCCCTGGCCAGCCTGGACTCCTTCCACTGTGTTATAGTATTGTTGAGGGGTTCAGTACAGACTCCCTGGCCAGCCTGGACTCCTTCCACTGTGTTATAGTATTGTTGAGGGGTTCAGTCCAGACTCCCTGGCCAGCCTGGACTCCTACCACTGTGTTATAGTGTTGTTGAGGGGTTCAGTACAGACTCCATGGCCAGCCTGGACTCCTTCCACTGTGTTATAGTATTGTTGAGGGGTTCAGTACAGACTCCCTGGCCAGCCTGGACTCCTTCCACTGTGTTATAGTATTGTTGAGGGGTTCAGTACAGACTCCCTGGCCAGCCTGGACTCCTTCCACTGTGTTATAGTATTGTTGAGGGGTTCAGTACAGACTCCCTGGCCAGCCTGGACTCCTTCCACTGTGTTATAGTATTGTTGAAGGGTTCAGTACAGACTCCCTGGCCAGCCTGGACTCCTTCCACTGTGTTATAGTATTGTTGAGGGGTTCAGTCTCATCTCCCATTTCTTCCATATGGATCAGAGGACTGAGGAGATGGGAACACGGCCCAGAAGGATGTTTCTGTGTTTGCTGTAGCTTTGCCCAGATGAGCTCGGGCCACAACATCGAGCTATTTCCAGCACTGTCTTATTGACAAGGATTTATTTGAAAACAAACCCCATGCCAAGTAAAAGAAATCACCAAATATGTGATATTAGTAGCCTGACTGGCACAGTGTGAGAAATGTAAATAAAAATTGTTTGATATTAGTAGCCTGACTGGCACAATATGAGTAATTTAAATAAAAAAACATTTGATATTAGTAGCCTGGCTGGCACGGTGTGAGTTACAACAATCACACATCTGTGATATTAGTAGCCTGGCTGGCACGGTGTGAGTTACAACAATCACACATCTGTGATATTAGTAGCCTGGCTGGCACTGTGTGAGTTACAACAATCACACATCTGTGATATTAGTAGCCTGGCTGGCTAAACTTGAACCTGTATAAAGCCACTGGACACACACTGGTTGAATCAACGTCTATTCCACGTCATTTCAATTACATTACATCGAATTCCAACGTGGAACAGACGTTGGGAATTGAGGTCTGTGCCCAGTGGGAAGGTTGTCTATTGTTTTAATCTGTGTCATCAATTATCTTTGGAGGCTTAATATAATTATGTGGTATTAGTGTGATGTATTATACACGAGCAATTTCCACCTCCCACATATTCCACGTCTTGTAATTCAATCACGGTTTTATTATTCATGTCTGGTGTTTCCGACCTGCGTTGGTGAATACGAGATGGAAAATGAACCTGCTTAATCACCATGCCCGAAAGAGAACAGGACAGGCTTAGCATGTTCAAACAAGCCCTATTGTATGTGAATATAGTTTGTTACATGTTTTTCACTATTGATTCAAAACCCCTATTCCCTATTCCATATCGGGCCCTGGTCTAAAGAAGTGCACTATATAGGGAATAGGGTTCTATAGGGCTCTGGTCTAAAGAAGTGCACTATATAGGGAATAGGGTTCTATAGGGCTCTGGTCTAAAGTAGTGCACTATATAGGGAATAGGGTTCTATCGGGCCCTGGTCTAAAGTAGTGCACTATATAGGGAATAGGGTTCTATAGGGCTCTGGTCTAAAGTAGTGCACTAAATAGGGACTAGGGTGCCATAGGGCCCTGGCCTAAAGTAGTGCACTAAATAGGGACTAGGGTGCCATAGGGCCCTGGCATAAAGTAGTGCACTAAATAGGGAATAGGGTTCCATAGGGCCCTGGCCTAAAGTAGTGCACTAAATAGGGAATAGGGTTCCATAGGGCCCTGGCATAAAGTAGTGCACTAAATAGGGAATAGGGTTCCATAGGGCCCTGGCCTAAAGTAGTGCACTAAAATAGTGAATAGGGTGCTAATGTAACTAGAATGACGTTCTATCCCACAGCCAACTGTCTGGGACATAGACATGTCTTACACGGGCAGAAAGGGGACATAGACATGTCTTACATTGGCAGAAAGGGGACATAGACATGTCTTACACTGGCAGAAAGGGGACATAGACATGTCTTACACGGGCAGAAAGGGGACATAGACATGTCTTACACGGGCAGAAAGGGGACATAGACATGTCTTACATGGGCAGAAAGGGGACATAGACATGTCTTACACGGGCAGAAAGGGGACATAGACATGTCTTACACGGGCAGAAAGGGGACATAGACATGTCTTACACGGGCAGAAAGGGGACATAGACATGTCTTACACGGGCAGAAAGGGAACATAGACATGTCTTACACGGGCAGAAAGGGGACATAGACATGTCTTACACGGGCAGAAAGCTTATTCAATTATTGTTAATCTAACTGCAGTGTCCAATTAACCGCAGCTTTTAAAGTTAAAAAAAAGACCATGCTATTGTTTGAGGAGAGTGCACAACAACAAACCCCTTCAATCACGGCAACTGGTTTTGATACATTCACCTCTGAAGGTAAATCATGTACTTACATTCAGTAATCTTGCTCTGATTTGTCATCACGACGGTTCCAGGGATGAATTGCAACATAGTTTTGTTTGATAAAATATATATTTTTTGTGTTCAAATGTAGGAACTGGGGTCTACAGTTTGAACCCCAACTGCTGTCTGTGGCTCCACAGTGTATAAGCTAATGTTCCATCATGTATGACATTCCTGGGAGTTTTTAAACAAAACCAATAATATTACCATGTAATGTTTGCATGTTCTCTATGGTTGTGTACTTCAAAATGTATCAATTTACCAATTCTCCTGTGCACACATGATACAAAATAGTGTGCAGTGATGCAATTCTTCACTGGATCAGTCTGAAACTTTGCACACACACACACTGCTGCCATCTAGTGGCCAACATCTAAATTACACCTAGACTCCTATCTGAAAGTATGGCCTTTCCTCTTGCATTTCAAAGATGATGGAGAAGAAAAAAAACAAGTAAAAAAACTAAAACAACATTTGTTTTTATTATCTTACATCAGATCTAATGTGTTATATTCTCCTACATTCATTTCACATTTCCAACAAACTTCAAAGTGTTTCCTTTCAAATGATATAAAAAATATATGTACAGTGGGGAAAAAAAGTATTAAGTCAGCCACCAATTGTGCAAGTTCTCCCACTTAAAAAGATGAGAGAGGCCTGAGATTTTCATCATAGGTGCACTTCAACTATGACAGACAAAATTAGAGAAAAAAAATCTAGAAAATCACATTGTAGGATTTTTAATGAATTTATGTGCAAATGATGGTGTCAGTTCAGGTGAAATAAATAATTTAAAAAAAGGTACAATCCTTAAAGTAACAACTGGCATTTTGTTTTGTACAGACATCTGAATGACAACACCACTGTGTGTTTTGTAGAGACATCTGAATGACAACACCACTGTATGTTTTGTAGAGACATCTGAATCACATCACCACTGTGTGTTTTGAATCAAACATCTGAATGACATCACCACTGTGTGTTTTGAATCAGACATCTGAATGATAACACCACTGTGTGTTTTGAATCAGACATCTGAATGACATCACCACTGTGTGTTTTGAATCAGACATCTGAATGACATCACCACTGTGTGTTTTGAATCAGACATCTGAATGACATCACCACTGTGTGTTTTGAATCAGACATCTGAATGACAACACCACTGTGTGTTTTGAATTAGACATCTGAATGACAACACCACTGTGTGTTTTGAATCAGACATCTGAATGACATCACCACTGTGTGTTTTGTACAGATATCTGAATCAGAACACCACTGTATGGGAGGAACATTCCATTTCATTTACTGGTTACAGTGTGTACAACTAGGGCACTTCTACAGGAACATGATATGATTTTTAAAAAGCCACGAAGAAGAATGGGGAGAACAATCATCTCCTGGCTCCAGAGCCCTCGTAGTGAGCGGGTAACTCATCGTAGTGTGAAAACGGTTTGAACATCGTACGTGTGTCTGAGAGACGGTGAATTATCTGCCCGCCGTCGCCAGAGAGACGCGCCGCTTGTTGTTTAAATTGTTCATGAGATCGACCCGTGAAGTGAGAACGTGTCTCTTTCATTATTCCACTGTATCAAGGAGAAGATGTGCTTCTGCAACAGATTGGCTGTGTTACGGAGGGGTGTGTTCGTTTAGCTGTGTTACAGAGGGGTGTGTTCATTTAGCTGTGTTACAGTGGGATGTGTTTATTTAGCTGTGTTTATGGAGGGGTGTGTTCGTTTAGCTGTGTTAGGGAGGGGTGTGTTCGTTTAGCTGTGTTACAGAGGGGTGTGTTTATTTAGCTGTGTTACAGTGGGGTGTGTGTATTTAGCTGTGTTACAGAGGGGTGTGTGTATTTAGCTGTGTTACAGAGGGGTGTGTTTATTTAGCTGTGTTACAGAGGGGTGTGTTTATTTAGCTGTGTTACAGAGGGGTGTGTTCATTTAGCTGTGTTACAGAGGGGTGTGTTTATTTAGCTGTGTTACAGAGGGGTGTGTTTATTTAGCTGTGTTACAGAGGGGTGTGTTTATTTAGCTGTGTTACAGAGGGGTGTGTTTATTTAGCTGTGTTACAGAGGGGTGTGTTTATTTAGCTGTGTTACAGAGGGGTGTGTTCAATTAGCTGTATTACAGAGGGGTGTGTTTATTTAGCTGTGTTTCAGAGGGGTGTGTTCAATTAGCTGTGTTACAGAGGGGTGTGTTCAATTAGCTGTGTTACAGAGTGGTGTGTTCAATTAGCTGTGTTAGGGAGGGGTGTGTTCAATTAGCTGTGTTAGGGAGGGGTGTGTTCATTTAGCTGTGTTACAGAGGGGTGTGTTCATTTAGCTGTGTTACAGAGGGGTGTGTTCATTTAGCTGTGTTACAGAGGGGTGTGTTCATTTCGCTGTGTTAGGGAGGGGTGTGTTCATTTAGCTGTGTTACAGAGGGGTGTGTTCAATTAGCTGTGTTACAGAGGGGTGTGTTCATTTAGCTGTGTTACAGAGGGGTGTGTTCATTTAGCTGTGTTACAGATGGGTGTGTTCAATTAGCTGTGTTACAGAGGGGTGTGTTCAATTAGCTGTGTTAGGGAGGGGTGTGTTCATTTAGCTGTGTTACAGAGGGGTGTGTTCATTTCGCTGTGTTACAGAGGGGTGTGTTCATTTAGCTGTGTTACAGAGGGGTGTGTTTATTTAGCTGTGTTACAGAGGGGTGTGTTTATTTAGCTGTGTTACAGAGGGGTGTGTTTATTTAGCTGTGTTACAGAGGGGTGTGTTCAATTAGCTGTGTTACAGAGGGGTGTGTTTATTTAGCTGTGTTTCAGAGGGGTGTGTTCAATTAGCTGTGTTAAAAAGTGGTGTGTTCAATTAGCTGTGTTAGGGAGGGGTGTGTTCAATTAGCTGTGTTAGGGAGGGGTGTGTTCATTTAGCTGTGTTACAGAGGGGTGTGTTCATTTAGCTGTGTTACAGAGGGGTGTGTTCATTTAGCTGTGTTACAGAGGGGTGTGTTCATTTCGCTGTGTTAGGGAGGGGTGTGTTCATTTAGCTGTGTTACAGAGGGGTGTGTTCATTTCGCTGTGTTATGGAGGGGTGTGTTCATTTAGCTGTGTTACAGAGGGGTGTGTTCATTTAGCTGTGTTACAGAGGGGTGTGTTCAATTAGCTGTGTTACAGAGGGGTGTGTTCAATTAGCTGTGTTAGGGAGGGGTGTGTTCATTTAGCTGTGTTACAGAGGGGTGTGTTCATTTCGCTGTGTTACAGAGGGGTGTGTTTATTTAGCTGTGTTACAGAGGGGTGTGTTCAATTAGCTGTGTTACAGAGGGGTGTGTTCAATTAGCTGTGTTACAGAGGGGTGTGTTCAATTAGCTGTGTTAGGGAGGGGTGTGTTTATTTAGCTGTGTTACGGAGGGGTGTGTTCAATTAGCTGTGTTAGGGAGGGGTGTGTTCGTTTAGCTGTGTTACAGAGGGGTGTGTTCAATTA